>NC_057802.1:486982649-487023747 GCF_018294505.1 Triticum aestivum | reverse complement strand
GAAAATTCAACTTCAAACTTAAATCCAAAGCCAGAAAACAGGGCTACAGAAAAGAGATAAAAAGCAAATGGCCGCGTCCGGCGCCTTGTCTAGTCTTCTGGTCTTCCACCAGCGCGGAGCATAGTGCCTCCACTAGGACGTGGGTGGGAGCCCCCGAGGCCCGAGGGCGGCACTCCGGAGACTCCGGGGCGTGTAGAGCCCCACTCATTATTACGTGAGTGTCACGAGCGGAGACCTTCACAGGCGCGAGCCTTACTTCATATCGCCAGACGAGGGGCCCGCCTTGCGCCACCCTCGACCACCGTTGGGGCATCCAGAAACCAGGACGATACCAAGGGGCAAAGGGGACGCCAGCGGCGCCCTCGGCGACCACGGGTCCTCTGTCGGGGGAAGGCTCACCGGCACCTCCCTGGCAGAGGGCCTACCTCCGGGTGACACCCTGCTCCGCGTGATGCGGGGAGGGGCCTTGCTCCCGGCTCCTTCCCTGTGGCCCCCAGTGCACTCCTCCTGGCGGAAGGGAAGCTGCCGAGCTGGGGCCACCGTCCGCTGCTGTGACCTGATCCTCCTGCGACCCATGATTAGCGTAAGCTTGCTCCTGAGAGATTAGTGGTACCCTGTAGCTGTTGTCCCCGGCATGGTCGGTGAGGCTCCCGGGCGGCTCCTGGAAGGCCTCAGCTTCTAGCGCCTCCTCCTCCTAGCCTAGCTCGAGGAACGAGCTAGGGTCATCTTCTGGCGTGTACTCCTGGTCCATCATGCGGGGCACGTAGGCCTCCGAGGCCGTCGCCTCAAAAACCTCGCCGAAGTGCCCCATGCTCCACGTCGGCCGGCCCAGCGCGCTGCCCTGAGGATGGTAGGGAGGCATCCCGCTGGGACCGTGGGTGGCAACGCTCGTGCCCGCGCCCATCGAAGGTGGCGCAGATGCGATTGGGCGTCCAGAATGCTGGTCGTGCCAGTGTCGATGAAACCTCTTGGCGCGCCAGGGGGCACGCGGGCGCGGCGAGGCCCGCCATGCGATACGGCCACGACCTGAGGCGTAAGCAGGGAGCAGAAGGGCGGTGCTCTCGTGGCCGCAGTGTCCAGTAGCTCGGCGACGCGCTCCAGCAATGCATCCCAGCCGCACTCCATCAGTCGGCACCATAGCAGCTCCCGTGCCACTGTGAGTGTGGCCCTCATGGTCTCTTGTTCCTGCCGGGTATGCGGCGGCTCGTGCGCGCCGCGGGGTAAGGGTGGACGGCGCCGAGCCACGCCGCCCGCGCCCCGCAACGCTTGGCGGCATGCATGCCGCCCGAGGCACGAGGTTGAGGTCTTCTTGAGTGGTTGACGCCGTTCGGGCTGGGCAGGGCGCCCAGTGGTCGGCGTTGCCCTCGGGTCGCCTGTCATCACCGTTGCAGAGTACTGGCGGGTCTGCTGATGGAAGAGAGGCTTTGGCGCACCCCTACCTGGCGCGCCAAATGTCGGATTTCGGGTTCCGGCAAAACCCTTGAGGTTCAAACACTGGGGTGCGCACGAAGATCTCTCTCTTTCTAGACCGCTCTCGCTACAATCGCAAGGCCTAGCTCGACGAGCCCAAAGAATGAGAGACACAAGAGTTTATACTGGTTCGGGCCACTGATGTGGTGCAATACCCTACTCCAGTGTGATGTGCTGGATTGCCGCTTGGGCTGAGGATGAACAGTTACAAGGGATGAACCCCTCGTGAGGAGAGGTGTTCTTGTGCTTGGTGAACTTGTGTGGTTGAGGATGATCTGGATCATCCGTCCCCCTCTCATGGTGGTGGCTAGTCCTATTTATAGAGGCCCTGGTCCTCTCCCCAAATATTGAGTGGGAAGTGATCCAACAACGGCCAAATTCGAAGGGAGACAACTAGTACAGGTTATCCTGACTAAAGGTGGTCTTCGCCTGCCAAAGGCTCTCGTGGTGACGCCGTCTTGGGCTCCACGGTGACCTCCGTCCTGCCGTCCTGCTGGTCTTGGTCTCATTGCACCGATATGGAAACCTTTGCCTGATGCCTCGGGACTCCTCGCCTGCGCTTGCCCCTTTAGCACCAAAGAGGAAACGAGGACACTGCGCGCGCTGGTGCCCGCCTGGCTTCAGTCGTCATGGCTTGCGTCACAGGAACCTCGCGAGGTGTCCCTTGCCTTGATCTCTCCGCCCCTCGCGAGCCTGCCTGGTGAAGCTGCCCCCGAGGAGGTCTGGTGTCGTCCGCCTCGCGAGGGTCTTGAGTGTTTGCTGGTGAAGATGGGTCGTACAGGGCCGCTGGTGGAGCCACGCCGCGGGCCGCAGGCAGGCAAATCTGCGGACCCCCGTTCCCAGGACACCGACAGCGCGCACGTGTTGTAGTAGAGGCGCGCGCGTAGCATGTACACGTACGTACAACGGCCAGGGTGCAAGAAAGTAAATACGGCCACGTAAGTACATACGGGCGGGGTCTCGAATGCCTACTCACGCATATGTACGGCCAGGGCTCGTGTACATGGCTGGGTCGGAATGGAGAAACTGCGTCGTCATCGTGTTCATGGGGAGGCAACGGAATGCGTCGTGTTCATCGGGAGGCAACGGAACGCGTGTTGTTCATCGGGTGCCAACCGGCTTGGACGGAACAGCCGATGGAAACGAGGTCTGGCGTACCGCATAATGGAGGAAACGTCCTTGTGTTCGACCGGCCATGGTCGAAACAGGATCCTGTTCATCGGGAGGGGTCTGGCGTACCGCAAAACGGAGGAAACGGACCTCCTATGGTGGAAACGGGGTCCTGTTGATCGGGAGGGGTGTGGCGTACCGCAAAACGGAGGAAACGGACTTGTGTTGGAGTGCTACGGTCGAAACGGGGGTCCTGTTCATCGGGAGGGGTGTGGCGTACCGCAAAACGGGACTCCACGGGATACTGTTCATCTCCACCGTCGACTGCCTCCACGGGCTACTGTTCATCCACCGTCGACCTCCTCCAGCCTCCACCTGCGACTGTTCATCCACGAGCTCCTATTCCTCCAGCCTCCACCGCTCCTCTACCGGCTACTGTTCAACCAGCCCTCTCCACGGGGTCATGTTCAACCACCCCTCCATGGGCTACTGTTCATCCCTCCCTCCACCGGCTATTGTTCAACCAGCCCTCCACGGGGTCCTGCTCATCCAGCCTTCCACGGGGTCCTGTTCAACCAGCCCTCCATGGGGTCCTGTTCATCCACCGGCTCAATCGATCGGGGTACTATTCATCCAGCGGCAACGGCCTCTACTACCACGGGGTACTGTTCATCCAACCCCCCACCGGGAACTGTTCATCCAACCCCCCCCCAACAACACTCACTGTTCATCCAGAGGCAGCATCGATCGGCTTCAGTTAGCAGCAGTAGCGAAGGAATCACTCGAGTTCAGCTAACAGCAAGGGATCGATCGATCGCTCGGGTTCAGTAACGCGTAGCCCGCAGTGCAATCGCTTGGGTTCAGTTAGAGCCCAACGCCTTGCTCGGGTTCAGTTAGAGCGCAACGCCTCGCACACACAAGCGTACATACGAGAGAAACGCGCATTGCTCGGCCCCCGACCACCCACCGTAACCGGGGACTCCCCCGATATTTTCCTCGCCCTTGCTTCTACCACGGTTTTCTCTGTCATGGACGGACCAAAGTTTGTCATGCAGCTGCGTCTCCGGCCCGCCCAGGACGAAAAGCCCATTTTCTGTCATGATTTTTGGTCATAGAAGTAGGAGCCCACCACATCTATGATGATACCGGGTTTTGTCACAATTATCGTCATAGAAGTGTCATAAGCATGACAGGAAAAAAATCGTTCGGCCCAAAATGTCACGGATGTGTCTTTTTTTGTAGTGTTTGAAGATAATCATAGGAGAGCTTTCATGAGTAGTTGAGAGCGTTTCATGATGATTTTCAAGTTCCTCGTACTTAACATGAAGATTTTTAATGTCTTCAATTAAGGACTGAGTTCGGGTCATTTCCGCGTCCAACAGGTCATCGCTTTTGTCTAGCAACTTTTGAATATGTTCGATAGCATTTTGTTGTTCAGTTGCAATTTTAGAAAGTATTTTGTAGCTAGGTTTAGATTCACATTCAGGGTCATCTTCAGTAGATGTTTGAAAGTAGCATCGCGTGAGTTTACCTTGGCACCTCGTGCCATGAAGCAGTAGGTGGGAGAAGAGTCATCCTCATCATTAGCATCAGCGTTGGTGACGAGGCCATTGTCTTTAGTGTTGAAGATGGACTTGGCGACATAGGCTGAAGCTAGAGCCAGGCTTGCCACGCCTGAATCGAACTCCTCCTCAGACTCCGCCTCCGCCTCCTCATAAGCAGACTCCTCCTCTAAATCCATCTCCTTGCCAACAAACGCATGAGCCTTGCTTGATGAGCTCTTCTTGTGTGATGAAGACTTTGACGAAGACTTTGAAGAAGACTTTGAGGATTTCTTCTTCTTGTTGTCATCAGAATCATATTCCTTGCTCTTCTTCTTCTTCTTGGTCTCATTGTCCCACTGTGGACACTCAGAGATGTAGTGACCAGGTTTCTTGCATTTGTGGCATGTCCTCTTCTTCTGGTCACGAGTAGAAGCTTCATCATTTCTTGAGCTGGATCTTGAAGACTTTCTGAAGCCTTTCTTCTTGGTGAACTTTTGGAACTTTTTCACAAGCATAGCAAGCTCCTTTCCAATGTGTTCAGGATCCCTAGAACTGCAGTCAGATTCTTCTTCAGATCAGGAGACAACCTTTGCCTTCAAAGCGCGAGTTCGGCCATAGTTGGGACCATAGATATCTCTCTTCTCAGATAACTGGAACTCATGTGTGTTGAGCCTCTCAAGTATGTCATACGGATCGAGAGTCTTGAAGTCAGGGCGTTCTTGAATCATCAGGGCCAGGGTGTCAAATGAATTGTCAAGTGATCTCAGGAGCATCTTGACGATTTTGTGCTTGGTGATCTCAGTGGCGCCAAGTGCGTGAAGGTCATTTGTGATATCAGTGAGGCGATCAAACGTGAGCTGGACATTCTCATTGTCGTTTCTCTTGAAGCGGTTGAAGAGGTTGCGAAGAACATCAATCCTTGAGTCTCTCTCGGTTGAGACGCCTTCATTGACCTTGGAAAGCCAGTCCCAGACTAGCTTCGCAGTTTCCAGAGCACTCACATGGCCATACTGTCCTTTGGTCAGATGACCATAGATGATGTTCTTGGCGGTCGAGTCTAGTTGAATGAACCTCTTGACATCAGCAGCGGTGACACCTTCACTGACCTTGGCAACGCCGTTCTTGACAACATACCAGAGGTCAACGTCAATGGCTTCAAGATGCATATGCATCTTATTCTTCCAGTAGGGGTAATCAGTGCCATCGAAGACAGGGCACGCAGCGGAGACTTTGATTATCCCTACAGTCGACATAGCTAAAACTCTAGGTGGTTAAACTGAATCACACAGAACAAGGGAGCACCTTGCTCTGATACCAATTGAAAGTGCTAGTTATCGACTAGAGGGGGGTGAATAGGCGATTTTTATGGAAGTCTTCAAAACACGGGGGATTTGAAGACAAACAGTAGAAATGAACCTATTGATGTGCAGTGGAAGGTAGACTACACTAGACAAGCCATAGTCAAGTAAGCAATGAAGTGAAAGCACGAAGACTATCAGCAGCTAGGTAGTATGGATCAGGATGGAAGATAGTATGAAGCCAAACAACAACCAGTCTTCACACAGTGAAGACAATCAGATCATGCAAGCAGACAATGACTTCACAAAGACAAAACTGTAAAGTAAAGAGATGGGAAGGATAGAACCAGTAGCTTGGTGAGGACAAGGATTTGGTAGACCAGTTTCCAGTTGCTGTGACAACTGTACGTCTGGTTAGGGAGGCTGAGATTCAACTCAGAAGACCGCGTCTTCACCTTATTCCCCCTGAGCTAAGAACACTTAGTCCTCGCCCAATCACTCTGATAAGTCTTCAAGGTAGACTTCCAAACCTTCACAGACTTCGTTCACTGGCAATCCACAATGGCTCTTGGATGCTCAGAGCATGACGCCTAACCGGCTGGAGGATTCACAGTCCTCAAGTGTAACAAGTCTTCAGATCACGCGGACAGAAAGACTTCAGTGATGCCAAACACTCTTTGGCTCTGGGTGTTTTGGGCTTTGTCCTCGCAAGGATCTCTCTCTCAAATGCTTCGGAGGTGGGTTGCTCTCAAACGACAAAAGTCGTGCACTAACTCTGAGCAGCCACCAATTTATGGTGTAGGGGGTGGGCTATTTATAGTCAGGAGGCAACACAACCTGATTTGTCCGAAATGGCCCTGGGTCACTAAGGAACTGACACGTGTCCAACGGTCAGATTTCAAACACACGCGGCAGCTTGACTTGGGCTACAAGTAAAGCTGACTCATCCAGCTCTGGATAAGATTTGCTCACATTGTCTTCGCTCAAAGACATAGGATTTGGTTGAGCATCACATCAGTCACTCTGACATTGTTCACTTGGACCCCACTTAACAGTACGGTGGTTCCTATGACTCGACAGAGAAGAAACGTAAATTACGAAACAACTATGTCTTCATACTCCATAGTCTTCACGTGAATGTCTTCTCATGTCATAATGTTCACTGTGAATATCTTCACAGACCACCATTGTCTTCAATGTCTTCACACATTTTTAGGGGTCATCTCTGGTAGGGAAACCAAATCAATATGGGACTACTACCCGTGTTATCCTACAATTCTCACAAAGACATTAGTCCCTCAACCAAGTTTGTCGTCAATACTCCAAAACCAACTAGGGGTGGCACTAGATGCACTTACAGTAGTAGCATAATTTCTTTGAGCAATGTCTAGAGTTTTACTAGCATAATGGATTACATTAAGTTTCTTATCAACTCTTTGTCCTAGAACAGCACCAACAGCATAATCACTAGCATCGCACATAATTTCAAAAGGCAAGTTCCAATCAGGTGGTGGAACAATAGGTGTGCAGAAATTAAGGCTTTCTTGAGTGTTTCAAAGGCTTCTAGACAATCATCATCAAAAACAAAAGGAATATCCTTTTGCAAGAGACTAGTAAGAGGCCTAGCAATTTTTGAAAAGTCTTTGATAAATCTCCTATAGAAACCAGCATGACCTAAGAAACTACGAATACCTTTTATATCTTTAGGACATAGCATTTTCTCAATTGTGTCAACCTTAGCTTTGTCCAGTTCAATACCCCTTTCAGAAATTTTATGACCCAAGACAATGCCTTCATTAACCATAAAGTGGCGCTTCTCCCAATTCAAGACAAG
Organism: Triticum aestivum; assembly: GCF_018294505.1. Lineage (NCBI taxonomy): Eukaryota > Viridiplantae > Streptophyta > Magnoliopsida > Poales > Poaceae > Triticum > Triticum aestivum. Next base: position 487,016,491 of record NC_057802.1, on the reverse strand, counting down.
ATTTGTTTGTTCACATCTCTACAAAACTCGATCAAGATTGCTTAAATAATCATCAAAATACTTCCCATAAACAGAAAAGTCATCCATGAAAACCTCAACAATCTTTTCACAAAAGTCAGAGAATATAGCACTCATACATCTTTGAAAGGTGGCAGGTGCATTACATAAACCAAAATGCATATGTCTATAAGCATAAGTTCCAAAGGGACAAGTAAAAGTGGTCTTTTCTTGATCAGGTTGAGAAACAGGTATATGTGAAAAACCAAAATATCCATCAAGGAAGCAAAAATGTGTGTGCTTAGATAATCTTTCAAGCATTTGATCAATAAAAGGCAGAGGGTAATGATCTTTCCTAGTTGCTTTGTTTAATTTTCTAAAATCAATTACCATTCTATAGCCTGTATCAATTCTTTGCGGAATAAGTTCATTCTTATCATTAGGAACAACAGTAATACCTCCTTTCTTAGGGACACAATGAACAGGACTTACCCATCTACTATCAGCTATAGGATAGATTATACCTACTTCCAGAAGTTTTAATATTTCCGTTCTTACCACTTCTTTCATCTTCGGGTTTAACCGATGTTGGTGATCAACAATGGGTTTAACATCAGGTTCCATATTAATTTTGTGCTGACATAGAGTGGGACTAATGCCCTTTAAATCATCAAGAGTATATCCAATAGCAGCTTGGTGCTTCCTTAGAACTTTCAATAATCTTTCTTCTTCATGTTCTGAAAGGTTAGCACTAATAATAATAGAATATATCCTCTTTTCATCAAGATAAGCATATTTCAATGTGTCTGGCAATTGTTTTAATTCAAACACAGGATCACCTTTAGGTGGAGGAGGACCTACTAGAGTTTCAATAGGCAAATTGTGTTTAACCAGAGGAAGTTGTTCAAAGAAAATTTTATCTATTTCATTTCTTTCATGCATATGTAAATCATTTTCCTGGTCTAGCAAATATTGTTCTAAAGGATCAGTAGGTGGTACAGCAATAGAAGCAAGACCAATTAATTCATCGTTACTAGGCAATTCTTTTTCATGAAGCTTTCTACTAAACTTGGAAAAATTAAATTCATGAGACTCATCACCAAAATTAACACCAACAGTTTGCTTCTCACAATCTATTCTAGCATTAACGGTGTTCAAGAAAGGTCTACCAAAGATAATGGGACAAAAGTCATCTTGTGGGGAACCAAGAACAAGAAAATCAGTAGGGTATTTAATTTTCCCACACAAGACTTCAACATCTCTAACAACCCCAATTGGTGATATGGTGTCTCTATTGGCAAGTTTAATAGTAACATCTATGTCTTCTATCTCTGCGGGTGCTATGTCATTCATAATTTCTTGATATAAGGTGTAAGGAATAGCACTCACACTAGCACCTATGTCACATAAACCATGATAAGAGTGATCTCCTATTTTAACTGAGATGACAGGCATGCCAACAACATGTCTATGTTTATCTTTTTTATCAGGTTTGGCAATTCTAGCAGCTTCTTCACAAAAGTAAATAACATGCCCATCCATATCTTCTTCTAAGAGATCTTTAACCATAGCAATACTAGGTTCTACTTTAATTTGTTCATCAGATTTAGGTGTTCTAATATAGCTTTTGTTAACCACAGTTGAAACTTTAGCATGTTCCTTTATCCTAACAGGGAAAGGTGCTTTCTCTATATAAGCAGAAGGAACAACTGGATCAACATTATAAAGTATAGTTTCTTCTTTAACCGGTACCGGTTCTTTAGTTTCTTTTTTAATAGGTGGGTGATATTTAAACCACTTCTCTTTGGGGAGTTCAACATGAGTAGCAAATGATTCACAAAAGGAGGCTACTATCTCAGAGTCAAGTCCATATTTAGTGCTAAACTTTTGAAAAGCATCGGTATCCATAAAAGATTTAACACAATCATACTTAAGTTTAATAACTGACTCTTTACCTTCGTCGAGTTCCCAATCTTCAGAGTTGCGTATAATTCTTTCCAAAACATCCCACCGGAATTCAATAGTCTTCTTCATAAAAGAACCAGCACAAGAAGTATCAAGCATGGTTTGATCATTACGAGAAAGCCAAGCATAAAAATTCTGGATAATAATTTCTCTTGAGAGCTCATGATTGGGGCATGAACATCACATTGACTTAAGCCTCCCCAAAGCTAGAGCGATACTTTCTCCTTCACGAGGCCAAAAATTATATATATAATTCTGATCACGATGAACAAGATGCATAGGATAAACATTTTGGTGGAACTCCAATTTTAATCGATTCCAAGTCCAAGATCCAATATCATCGCATAGCCTATACCATGCCAATGCTTGTCCCTTCAAAGATAAAGAGAAAACCTTTTTCATAACTTCATCCCTGGGTAAACCTGCAAGCTTAAACAATCCACAAATTTGTTCTACATATATTAAGTGCATATCAGGATGTTCGGTTCCATCTCCTGCATAAGGATTAGCTAGCGGTTGTTCTATCATACCCGAAGGAATTTCATATTCAATATTTTCAGTAGGTGCAGTAGGTTGAGGGGTAACTAATTGTGGTTCCGAACAAGGTGAAGATACCCCGAACAAACCCTTCAAAGGATTTTTTCCATAGTAACAAGTGACAACAAATTTCAGCACACTATATAAATGTTTACTTACCAAATTCCACTTATCAAAGGCGCTTCACTCCCCGGCAACGGCGCCAGAAAATATCCTTGATGACCCACAAGTATAGGGGGTCAATTGTAGCTCTTTTCGATAAGAGTGTCGAACCCAACGAGGAGTAGAAGGAAATGACAAGTGGTTTTCAGCAAGGTGATGTCTGCAAGTGCTGAAATTATAAGTAGCAGAGTAGTTTGATTGCAATGTAATTTGTAACGAGCAAGTAACGATAGTAGTAGCAAAAGTGCAGCAAGGTAGCCCAATCCTTTTGAGGCAAAGGACAGGCAAAATGGTCTCTTATGATAAGCAAAGAGTTCTTGAGGGTACACGGGATTTTCATCTAGTCACTTTCACCATGTTGGTTTGATTCGTGTTCGGTACTTTGATAATTTGATATGTGGGTGGACCGGTGCTTAGGTGCTGTTCTTACTTGAACAAACCTCCTACTTATGATTAACCCTCCCGCAAGCATCCGCAACTACGAGAAAAGTATTAAGAATAAATTCTAACCATAGCATTAAACTTTTGGATCCAATCGGTCCCTTACGGAATAGCGCATAAACTGAGGTTTAAGCTTCTGTCACTCTCGCAACCCATCATCTAATTGCTACTCCACAATGCATTCCCTTAGGCCCAACTATGGTGAAGTTTCATGTAGTCGACGTTCACATGACACCACTAAGGGAATCACAACATACATACTATCAAAATATCGAACACATATCAGGTTCACATGATTACTTGCAACATGATTTCTCCCGTGATCTCAAGAACAAAAGTAACTACTCACAAATGATAAACATGCTCATGATCAGAGGAGTATTAAATAGCATATTGGATCTGAACATATAATCTTCCACCAAATAAACCATATGGTAATCAACTACAAGATGTAATCAACACTACTAGTCACCCACAAGCACCAACCTATAGTTCCGGTAACAAGATTGAACACAAGAGATGAACTAGGTTTTGAGATGAGATGGTGTTGTTGAAGATGTTGATGGAGATTGCCCTCCCCAAGATGGGAGAGTTGTTGGTGATGATGATGACGATGATTTCCCCCTTCGGGAGGGAAGTTCCCCCCGTAGAATCGCTCCACCGGAGGGCAAAAGTGCTCCTGCCCAAGTTCCGCCTCGAGGCGGCGGCACTCCGTCCCGAAAGTCCTCTCATTATTTTTTCTATGTCAAAATGACCTATATACCAGAAGATGGGCACCGGAGGTGGGCCTGGGTGAGCATAACCCACCAGGGCGCGCCTGGGCTCCCAGGCGCGCCCAGGTGGGTTGTGCCCACCTGGTGGGGCCCCTTTGGTAGTTATTTGGTCCAATAATTCTCAAATATTCCATAAAAAATCCTCGTGAAGTTTCAGCTCATTTGTAGTTGTGCAAAATAGGTAGCCTGACTTAGCTTTTTCAGGTCCAGATTTCCAGCTACCGGAATTCTCCCTCTTTGTGTATACCTTGCATATTTTGAGAGAAAAGGCATTAGATTTACTCCAAAAAACATTATTATGGATAAAAACATTATAAATAACAGTAAGAAAACATGATGCAAAATGGACGTATCAGGGATGTGGTCGGAGTAGGTGGCACCGTCACCACTTCCCCCACGGCCGACATGGGAGCAGGAGACATCGGAGGAGAGCAGCATCAGCAACACCCCGACGGCCACGCTCCACAAGGTTTGGGTCGAGGGGCTACTCCATCTGCGCCCCTTTCTCTCGCCGACGGGCACAGCCGCAGCAACGGCGCTCGGACCGGGGCGAATCGCCGCCCTCCAGCCGCTCCCACCACGGGTGCGACCAAGCACGTGCACCTCCCATGGGACGGGTCGACCAAGCCGCTGCGCCCGGCGGAGCCACTGTCCCTCCAGCGCCTTTGCCGCACCACCATGACATACATGTGGTCGCCCCACAGCAGCGGGGGCGCAGTGCTGCCGCCGCTGGCACCGTTAGGAGCCGAGCGACAGTGTGATCGACTTCATCATCACCCATGCCAAGTACAGCCTCGGAGGCCATGGCGCGGGCTCAGCTGCTACAGAGGTTTCTGCTAGCGGCCGAGCAGATGGACGAATGGCGTGCCACCATTCAAAGTCTGCTCGGTTTCGCCGAAGCTGGGGGCTCACGGCGAGCTGACCCGCCGCGGCCTCCCCAAGCAACAGCAATGGCTCATGCTGCTGACCGTACGGAGGGAGCCGTCCCCACAGTGCAGTCCCTGCCACGGCAGCTAGCGTGAGCGCGACAGAATCAAGACCTCAACGATGTTTCGATGGCCTCTCCTGACCCTCGAGCGCGTCCAGGCCAACGACGAGCCCTAGAGGATAGGCAGAGAGGAGACACGCGCGTCGTTGCCGAGCAACGACGCGACGACCTCCGCCGAACCGATGGTTATGGTGGCTCAGATGTCGACGAGCCCGCGCTCGGTATTGGCGGGTGCCTACCTTTCGAGGTTGGCTGCCCTGCCTTTACCCGTGAGCTGCGGCAAGTCTGTTGGCCGTCCATTCGCACGTTCAAGCCAAAGATACCTGAGAAGTACGACGGGAGGCAGAACCCAGCAGAGTTCCTGAGCATCTACACCATCAATGTTCAGGCTGCCGGGGGAAGAGATGAGAAGGTGTTCGCCAACTACTTCCCTTTGGCTCTCAAGTCCAATGTGAGGTCTTGGCTCATGCACCTACTGGAGAACTCCATTTCGTCGTGGGAAGACCTGTGCCATGAGTTCATCGGTGCCTTCACCGGTGGCCACCAAGAGCCGGGCCGACCCAGCGACTTGCAGCTTCTCCAACAGAAGGAAGGAGAAACACTCTGTAAGTATTTACAGAGATTCAGCAAAGTTCATAGAAACATCCCAAATATCCATCCGGCAGCCATGATAGCCGCCTTTCAGTCCAATGTGTGCAACCACCGGATTCGTTCCAAGATGAATGTGCGGTTGCCCAAGACTGTGAAGGAGCTTCAAACATTGGTGGATAAGTGTGCTTTGATGGAGGAGGGAAGAAAGTTGCCCAGAGAGGAAGATTGAACCAATGTTCATTCAGAGGATGATGATGAATCAACCAGTCAAAAGAAGAGTAAGAAGCGCAATAAGAAGCAGAGGGATAAGGCAGTGATGACTGTTGAAGGATAGGGTACGCCTAGTACTGGCAAGAAGGCCAAAGCTGAGGGCCCCAACAAGGAAGCTGCCGTGTGCACTGACTGCCGGGAAGCCGCTGCTGCCGAGAAAGCCGGGAAAGGTGACGGGTCGTATTGCAAGATTCATCAGACCAATGGCCACGATCTTCAAGAGTGTTATCAGGTTGAGCAGCTTGTCAAAAGGCAGAGAGCAGAGTATGAGAAGCGTGACAAGGAAAAGGGTCAGAATGTTGCTGGCGGTAAGGGTCGAGGTGGTGAAGTAAATCGCCCCGGCAAACCCCTTCGGAACCAAGGAAAGCCCGCCAGAGGTCAAGAGAAGGAAGCCTGTGATGATGAGAGTGATGGAGGGGATGAAGAGGAAACCAGTGATCAAGAGTTTCAGAAGGCCACTAACGCCCTGTGCATTGATGGGGGTGCATCTCTGCACACCTCTCATCGCCAACTCAAGCGTTGGGCGCGAGAAGTCAATGACGTAGAACTAGCGCACGAGGCCCGGAAGCCGCTCAAATGGTCCCGTACGCCCATCATCTTTGACGAGGAGGATCATCCTAGCCGTACCACTGTGGTAGGGTGTTTTCCATTGTTGGTCTCCCCAACAATTCGCAACCTCAAGGTCACAAAGATGTTGGTGGACGGCAGGGCCGGATTGAATCTGATTTCCCCAGCAGTTATTAGCAAGCTTCAGATAGCAGAGGAAGAGCTAGAGGTTACCGGCACATTTCAAGGAGTTAATCCCGGCAGGAGCCATCCTAAGGGAAATATCACGTTGCCGGTAACGTTTGGGGGAGAACTGAACTACCGGATTGAGAGGATTGTGTTTGATGTGGTCGATCTCCCCCTGCCATACAATGGGATTCTTGGACGCCCGGCTCTGGCTAAATTCATGGTAGCATCCCACTATGCCTACAACACCTTGAAGATGCCTAGGCCATTGGGAGTCATCACCATCCCATTAGATGAGAAGGATGCAATCATTTGTGTGGACAAGATGTACCGGGACGCGGTCGCGGCAGAGGCAGCGGCAACAGAAGCTCTCGCCAAGGAAAGCAAAGGAAAGAAGAGGGATTGTAGGGACTCCGGCAAAGAGTCCGGGAAGCGTGCCCCCATCGAGTGCACAGCACCCGTTGCTGACGTGCCGGAGTGTTCCAACAGCAAGAGATCTAAGGTCGCTGCACCCCAAGTGAAGAAGGTCCCGGCAGGGCTAGCTGGCGTTGATGGTACTTTCACTATCAGCGCCACCCTTGATGACAAATAGGAAAGCGCGCCCGTTGCCTTCCTGCGGGCGAATATCAATGTGTTTGCCTGGCAACCATCTGATATCCCTGGTGTTCCTAGGGAGGTAATCGAGCACCACCTTGCTGTCTGCCCACATGCCCGACCTGTCAAGCAGAAAGTCCGAAAGCAGGCCTTGGAGAGGCAACAGTTCATTGTGGAAGAGATCAAGAAACTTGAGCCAGCTGGTTTGGCCAGAGGAGTGTTGCATCCCACGTGGTTGGCAAATCCAGTGGTGGTCTGGAAGGCTAACGGGAAGTGGAGGCTTTGCATAGATTTCACAGATCTCAACAAGGCTTGCCCGAAGGTCCTGTTTCCCTTGTCGTGTATCGATCAGATTGTGGATTCCACTTCAGGTTCTGATTTGCTCTCCTTTCTGGATGCATATTCTGGGTATCACCAGATCTTCATGTCCAAGGAAGATGAAGAGAAGACATCGTTCATCACTCCGTGTGGTACGTACTGCTTTGTTCGCATGCCATTCGGATTAAAGAGTGTCGGGTCTACTTTTGCAAGGGCAGTCCAGATTGGTTTTGAGCCACAGCTGCACAGAAACATAGAAACCTATATGGATGATATTGTGGTCAAGACCAAGGATAAGGCCACCCTTATTCAAGATTTGGAGGAGACATTTGCTAACCTACGCAAGATCAATTTGAAGCTCAAATCGGAGAAGTGTGTATTTGGTGTTCCCTCCGGCAAGTTGCTTGGGTTCTTTGTGTCCCATCGCGGGATTGAAGCCATCCCCGACAAGATCAAAGCTATCGAGCAGATCCAAGCACCAAGGACAGTTAAGGATGTGAGGCATCTGATAGGATGCGTTGCCGCGCTGAGCATATTCATCTCCAAGTCTGCCGAGCGTGCCCTGCCGTTCTTCAAAGTTTTGAAGAAGGCAGGGCCCATGAAGTGGACCCCGGAAGTAGATGCAGCTTTGCAAGAGTTGAAGCCCTACTTGTCCTTTGTGCCTACCTTGGTTGCACCCAAACCCCAGGAGTCGTTGCTGCTGTACTTAGTGGCAACCAACCAAGTGGTCAGTGTAGCCTTGGTAACGCAGCGAGAAGTGGGTGAGGCAGAGAGTGAGCAGGGACCGGCAGAGTCAGAGAAGGATCAGGACAGCAATGAGCACGGCAACGAGAGCAACCCCAAGGACGCGGCAAGGAAGAAAGTGGTGCAGCGCCCAGTGTACTTCATCAGATCCTTGTTACAGGGGGCTAGATCGAGGTACTCTGGCGTGCAAAAGTTGATTTTTGGTCTCATCATGGCCTCAAGGAAATTGCGCCACTACTTCCAAGCCCACGAGATCACGGTTGTCACTCGTTTCCCGTTGCGAAGGATACTCCGAAACCCTGAGGCTACCAGCAGAATAGTGGAGTGGGCTTTGGAGTTATCCAGTTTTGGTTTGAAGTTTGAGAGCACATCAACTATTCAGAGCAGGGCACTGGCAGAATTTATTGTAGAATGGACGCCAACCCCTGATGAGGAAGTGACAGAGATAGTTATCCCCGGCAGGAATCGCCCCAAGAATGGATTATGTATTTTGATGGTGCTTTTTCCCTACAAGGTGCAGGAGCTGACGTGCTCATTGTCGCCCCGTCCAGGGAGCACTTGAAGTACGTCGTCCAAATGCATTTTACCGGGAAGAAGCAAGCAACAATACAGCAGAGTATGAAGGGCTCCTTGCTGGACTCGGAATTGCATCTGAATTGGGAATTAAGAAGCTGATCATTCGAGGAGATTCATAGCTTGTGGTGAGACAAGTCAACAAGGATTACCAAAGTCCATTGATGTTGGCATACATCGAGGAAGTGAGGAGATTGGAGGAACGCTTTGACGGATTGCAAACATAGCATGTACCCCGTGCGGAAAACAGCATAGTTGATCATCTGTCAAAGTGTGTTGCACAGAAGCTTCCTGTGGAACTAGGGACTTTTGTTCTCCATCTCACTCAGCCCTCCGTATCCCCAGCAACAATGGCCCGGAAAAGGAGAAAGTTGGACTCCGGTAAGCCTCTCCTGGTAGAGCCGTCCGCTCCTGGCAGAGACCCTACCGAAAACAACTCCTCACAGCCTACCGGACCACACCCTCCAGCCAGCCCATGGACACCGCGAAGGAGGCATGTGCTCCCGCAGCAAAGGAGGTGCCGCTAGTCCTCGTTGCCGAGCCCCAGGCTCCAACTTGGGCCGGGCACATTGTTCGCTTCCTCCAAACTGGAGAGCTTCTTGGCGACCAAGATGAAGCTGAAAATGTAGCCCGGAGGGCCAGTATGTATCAGTTTGTCAATGACACTCTGTACAGAAGGAGGCCCAACGGTGTGAAATTGAAGTGTGTATGCCGGGAAGAAGGAAAGGAACTGCTGGCCGAGATACACAAAGGCATGTGCGGCTCCCACATTGGATCAAGGACATTAGTTGGGAAAGCATTTCGGCAAGGATTCTATTGGCCCACGGCCCTCCAAGATGTGGTCGAGCTAGTCACCAAGTGTGAAGCCTGCCAGTTCCATTCCATGAAAACCCACCTGCCTGCCCAAGCTCTTCAAACAATCCTTTATCATGGCCATTTTCGGTCTGGGGGCTCAATATCCTCGGCCCCTTCCCCCGAGCAAATGGGGGCTTTGAATTCTTGTTCGTTGCTATCGACAAGTTTACAAAGTGGCCGGAAGTGACTGCCGTGAGAAAGATGACTGCTCAGTCAGCTATCAAGTTCTTGAAAGAATTGGTGTGTCGTTTTGGAGTTCCGGCAAGGATCATTACCGACAACGGCACCCAGTTCATGAGCCGCGCCTTCATGCAATATGTTCATGCCCTCGGATGCAAGATCTCACTTGCCTCTGTGGCACACCCCCGGAGCAATGGACAAGCTGAGAGGGAAAACGCTGAAGTGTTGCATGGACTCAAGAAAGAACCTTTGATACGCTACAGAAGCACGGCAGGCGGTGGATCGAGGAGCTGCCGATAGTTCTCTGGTCCCTCAGAACGACACCAAACCGAGCTACCGGGCAGACTCCCTTCTCCCTGGTCTACGGGGCAGAAGCGGTTATCCCCACGGAACTCATTTACGGGTCACCTCGAGTGCTTGCCTACGATGAAGTAGCGCAAGATCAGCACCAGTGTGACGACGCTGTGCTACTCGAGGAGAACCGTCTCCGGGCTGCTACGCGTGTTGCACGCTATCCGCAAGCCCTGCGTGGCTATCATATCCGCAAGGTTCACGCCTGGTGTTTTGAGGAAGGTGACCTTGTCCTTAGGTGCATTCAGTCCACCAAGGGTACAAACAAGTTGTCACCAAAGTGGGAAGGCCCTTACCGGGTAGTACGAGTCACCAGACCTGCCGCAGTCCGTCTGGAGACCGGAGATGGCATTCAGTTGCAAAACTCATGGAATATTGAGCATCTCCGCAAGTTCTACCCGTAAGGTGCGGCTATCGGGCCCTGCCCGGCAGCCACCCTTTTGTATAGTCCTTGCCTCAGCTGCATGTAACCCCTTGTACAAAGTCGGGGTGATGACCCCGTGCAAGAGAAAATAAAGAAGCGCTATGGGGAGGCCGACCAAGATTGCATGCATGCATGAGCATTCCAAGATCACTGCATAAGCATTTCATGAGCATTTGCATATGCATATAGATAGGGTTGCATCCTGCATTCATTCCCATCTGCATAAAGTTGCAGGTTCCTGCCGTGAACTTGGCTTTGACAAGGAGTTGAGAAGATTGCCCGGCACTGCGACACCCGGCAAGCCAAATAGATAAGTTCTACCTCCTGTCCGTTAGTGTTCTGTAAGCTATAACCTGTGCATAAGAAAACCTCGCCACACTTTTGAGACTTAGGTGCTCCCATCCTTGACTCGAATGTTGCTTCGAACAGGATGGTTGTAGTGGCTTTTGGTAAAAAGAAGTTGGCGGAGGGCTGGTCCCTTTTTCTGTAACCAGGAAGATGTGGCTCTCCGGCAGACAAAAAGGGTACCGGCAGGATAGCCTGCTGGGGAAGACTCGTTTATTTACATTAAAGAGGCACCTCCCTCTGCATGGACATACACATGCACGGGTTCCCGACAAGGTTCTTGTTTTTCATTAGTACGCTGATACAAGTACAAGCATTATAGAACACAAACATGGACTCGAGAGATTACATTATTTGAATTAAAATATGGCAAGTGCCTACAGGTTTAAGATTGAAAAAGATAAGTGCCCCGTGATGCCCTTTCTTGTCCCTCTCCTTCTAGGCACGGCTGTCAAGGCGAGGAGAGCAAAAGGAGCACCTGGGCAGGAGCCTAGCCCACCCCCCTCGGGCTCCAGGAGAGGTAGCCCGACGGGGACGGGAGCACCGGGGAATGCGTCGATGGAGAGCACGGCGGTGGCGACCCGTCGACCACCACCACCAGGGCCAGCAGGACACGGCAGGGCTAATGGAGCTACATCCTGAGAGGAAGCCTGCTGGGGTCCTGCTGGAAGACTGCTGGAGGAGCCCGGGAGCACCATCCCCACCTCTGCGTCCAACTCCCCGGCAAATCGCACTTCCGGGAAGGAGATGCGGATGCAGATGATGGTGCTGCCACCTGATGAAGATGGTGCGGGCGACGATCAGCCGGACTCAGAGTCGTCGCTCCCCCGCCCGCTGCCGTCGTCATTGCCGTCACTGTCCTCCTCGTCACTTCCACTCGAGGAGGAGCTTTCGTCGTCGGTCAAGCTCTCCGCGCAGCACCCTAAGCGACCTCCCGAGCGCCCGAAGATCTTGACGGAGAGAAGGCCGCTCTCCATTAATTTGAACTGGAGAACGTGCCCCTCCTAGAAGCCGTGGGCACGGGCGGAAGTCTTCCAGCCACGGCGGAGGTACATGACATGAGGGGCAGGGAAGTCAACATCAACCCACATGCTGCCATTCCCGCAGCCTCTCATGTGCAACCTCAGAGCGCGTGGTTGTTTGATACGTCTCCAACGTATCTCTATTTTTTTATTGTTCCATGCTGCTATATTATTAATCTTGGATGTTTTATAATCATTTTATAGTCATTTTATATCATTTTTTGGTACTAACCTATTGGCATAGTGCCAAGTGCCAGTTGCTATTTTTTGCATGTTTTTTACATCGCAGGAAGTCAATATCAGACGGAGTCCAAATGCAACGAAACTTCACGGAGATTTTTTGGGACCAGAAGACACATAATGGGCCCTGGCTACGCCTGGCGGGTGCTCCGAGGAGAGCACAACCCACCAGGGCATGCCCTAGTGGGTTGTGCCCACCTCGGGTGCCCCCCGGACCGCCTCTTTGCTCTATAAATACCCCAATATTCCCAAAACCCTAGGGGAGTCGACGAAATATTGATCCAGCCGCGGCAGAGTCCAGAACCACCAAATCCAATCTAGACACCATCTCGGATGGGGTTCACCACCTCCATTGGTGCCTCTCCGATGATGCGTGAGTAGTTCTTTGTAGACCTTTGGGTCCGTAGTTAGTAGCTAGATGGCTTGCTCTCTCTCGCTAAATTCTCAATACAATGGTCTTTTGGAGATCCATATGATGTAACTCTTTTTGCGGTGTGTTTGTTGGGATCTGATAAACTTTGAGTTTATGATCAGTTATATCTTTTTATATCCATGAAAGTATTTGAGTTTCCTTGATCTCTTTTATGCATGATCTCTTATAGCCTCGTATTTCTTCTTTGATATTTGGGTTTTGTTTGGCCAACTTGATCTATTTATCTTGCAATGGGAAGAGGTGCTTTGTAGTGGGTTCGATCTTATGGTGCTTGATCCCAGTGACAGAAGGGGAACCTACACGTATGTATCGTTGCTACTAAGGATAAAATGATGGGGTCTATCTCTACATAGATAGATCTTGTCTACATCATGTCATCGTTCTTACTGCATTACTCCGTCTTTCCATGAACTTAATACACTAGATGCATGCTGGATAGCGGTCGATGTGTGGAGTAATAGTAGTAGATGCAGGCAGGAGTCGGTCTACTAATCTTGGACGTGATGCCTATATAATGATCATTGCCTGGATATCGTCATGATTATTTGAAGTTCTATCAATTTCCCAACAGTAATTTGTTCACCCACCGTTTGCTATTTTTCTCGAGAGAAGCCACTAGTGAAACCTATGGCCCCCGGGTCTCTTTCTCATATATTTGCCTTCCTATGAAGCATATGACAAGCACATTTAATTCTAACCCACTTCCTATGCATAGGGATTTTGTGAGGAAACAACTTATGGGAACAAGAATCAACTTGCATAGGAAGGTAAAACAAGCATAACTTCAAGATTTTAAGCACATAGAGAGGAAGCTTGATATTATTGCAATTCCTACAAGCATACATTCCTCCCTCATAATAATTTTCAGTAGCATCATGAATGAATTCAACAATATAACCAGCACCTAAATCATTCTTTTCATGATCTACTTGCATAGAAATTTTACTACTCTCCACATAAGCAAAACTCTTCTCATTCGGAATAGTGGGAGTATCATAAGAGACTTGAATACTATAAATTGTTTCCACATTAAAAGAGTAATGTTCAGAAAAAGGGTAATCATAATCATGACAAGTTTTATAAATATAATCATCACTACTTTTTATAGCATAAGTTTCATCCCAATAATCATCATAAGTAGCAACTTTGTTCTCATCATAATCGATTGAAACCTCTTCCAAGATAGTGGAATCATCACTAAATAAAGTCATGACCTCTCCAAATCCACTTTCATAATTATCACAATAAGATTCAACATCCTCCAATATTGTGGGATCACTACTTCCTAAAGTTGACACTCTTCCAAACCCACTTTCATCAAAATAATTATCATAAGTAGGAGGCATGATATCATCATTATTAATTTGCATATCAAAACTTGGGAGGCTAAAAATATCATCTTCATTAAACGTAGCATCCCCAAGCTTGGGACAAACATTAATTGCAGCAAATATATTCTCAAAAACATCATCTTCATCAAACATAGCATCCCCAAGCTTGGGCCTTTTCACATCATAAGCATAATCACTCTCATCATTAATAGTATGGATAGCACCAATAGTATAGCAATTATCATATTCTTCCAAGCGAGTGCCAAAATGATTTTCAAGATCATAAGAAGTATCATTATCTTCCCAATCATAATCATCACAACAAGCAATAGGCATAACGAGATCATCATCAAGTGCATCATCTTCCACAATTATTTTTGATTCATTTTCATGAGGCACAACAAAAATAGGAGTAACATTATTTGGGAGGGATACCTTTTTACCTCTCTTCCTTTTTCTTTTCTTCTTCTTCACAACATCATGTGTGGGTTCAATCCTCTTTTTGGAGCTCCTTATTAATGAGATTGGTTGAATAGAAGGCTCCTCCTCATTACCTGATTCATCATAAGAAATAATAGGAGGATATTGGGAAGTCTCTTCCCTTTCATTAGTATTTTCTTCATCTTCTATTTGTTTTCTTTTCTTTATGTAATTGGCAATATAAGGATTTTCAATGCAATTCACCGCACAATACATATAAATTTCTTCTAGATCAAAATGAAGAACTCTATCAAGGGCAAATTCTGGAATATCCTTAGTTATACGTTTCATTTCTTCATAACCCAAGAGCAAACTAAGTTCATTATGATGTGCAAGGGAAATCAAGTCATCACAATTTTTGGACACGATACGATCATGAAACAATTTGCATTGGGTACTGAAATGATCATGTTCATTGCAAAGTTCACAAGTACGGCTAAGAAAATTTAAATTTTCAGCACAAACATCTAGCCTTTCTTGCAACCATTTAGTTTCTAAATGCTTATGCCTCTTGCAATATTTATCTTCCTTATTTGGTGTGTACATGCAAACCCAATGTAGTCCACAAAAATTGACATGTTTATAGGAGACATTTTCATCATAACTAGTGCAATAATCATTAGTACTATGGATATTCAAGGAGTTCATACTAACATTGCAATCATGCTCATCATTCAAAGATTTAGTGCCAAACATTTTAATGCATTCTTCTTCTAACACTTTGGCACAATTTTCTTTTCCATCATACTCACAAAAGATATTAAAAAGATGAAGCGTATGAGGAAAACTCAATTCCATTTTTTTGTAGTTTTCTTTTATAAACTAAACTAGTGATAAAACAAGAAACTAAAAGATTCGATTGCAAGATCTAAAGATATACCTTCAAGCACTCACCTCCCCGGCAACGGCGCCAGAAAAGAGCTTGATGTCTACTACGCAACCTTCTCCTTGTAGACGTTGTTGGGCCTCCAAGTGCAGAGGTTTGTAGGACAGTAGCAAATTTCCCTCAAGTGGATGACCTAAGGTTTATCAATCTGTGGGAGACGTAGGTTGAAGGTGGTCTCTCTCAAACAACCCTGCAACCAAATAACAAAGAGTCTCTTGTGTCCCCAACACACCCAATACAATGGTAAATTGTATAGGTGCACTAGTTCGGCGAACAGATGGTGATACAAGTGCAATATGGATGGTAGATATAGGTTTTTGTAATCTGAAAATATAAAAACAGCAAGGTAACAAGTGGTAAAAGTGAGCGTAAACGGTATTGCAATGCTTTGAAACAAGGCCTAGGGTTCATACTTTCACTAGTGCAAGTTCTCTCAACAATAATAACATAGTTGGATCATATAACTATCCCTCAACATGCAACAAAGAGTCACTCCAAAGTCACTAATAGCGGAGAACAAACGAACAACTTATGGTAGGGTACGAAACCACCTCAAAGTTATTCTTTCCAATCAATCCGTTGGGCTATTCCTATAAGTGTCACAAACAGCCCTAGAGTTCGTACTAGAATAACACCTTAAGACACAAATCAACCAAAACCCTAATGTCACCTAGATACTCCAACGTCACCTCAAGTATCTGTGGGTATGATTATACGATATGCATCACACAATCTCAGATTCATCTATTCAACCAACACATAGAACCTCAAAGAGTGCCCCAAAGTTTCTACCGGAGAATCAAGACGAAAATGTGTGCCAACCCCTATGCATAGGTTCATGGGCGGAACCCGCAAGTTGATCACCAAAATATACATCAAGTGAATCACGTGATATCCCATTGTCACCACAGATACGCACGGCAAGACATACATCAAGTGTTCTCAAATCATTAAAGACTCAATCCGAAAAGATAACTTCAAAGGGGAAACTACATCCATTACAAGAGAGTAGAGGGGGAGAAGAAACATATGATCCAACTATAATAGCAAAGCTCGCGATACATCAAGATCGTATCACCTCAAGAACACGAGAGAGAGAGAGAGATCAAACACATAGCTACTGGTACATACCCTCAGCCCCGAGGGTGAACTACTCCCGCCTCGTCATGGAGAGCGCCGGGATGATGAAGATGGCCATCGATGAGGGTTCCCCCCTCCGGCAGGGTGCCGGAACAGGGTCCCGATTGGTTTTTGGTGGCTACAGAGGCTTGCGGCGGCGGAACTCCCGATCTATTCTGTTCCCCGAAGTTTTTAGGGTATATGGGAATATATAGGTGAAAGAAGTACGTCAGGGGAGCCATGAGGGGCCCACGAGGGTGGAGGGCGCGCCCAGGGGGGATGGGCGCGCCCCCTGCCTCGTGCCTCCCTCGTTGCTTTCCTGACATGCACTCCAAGTCTCCCGGGTTGCTTTCCTTCCAAAAATAACTTCTCCAGAAGGTTTCATTCCGTTTCGACTCCGTTTGATATTCCTTTTCTTCGAAACACTGAAACAAGGGAAAAAACAGGAACTGGCACTGGGCTCTGGGTCAATAGGTTAGTCCCAAAAATAATATAAAAGTGTTTAATAAAGCCCATAAACATCCAAAACAGATAATATAATAGCATGGAACAATCAAAAATTATAGATACGTTGGAGACGTATCGATCCTCCTGCAGGGTACTCCGGACTCGCTTGAAGGTGTCCGGGGTCTTTTTCGCCGGATTGGCGGTTTGCCTAATAAGGCTGCTTTGCGCTTCTGCTGCGAGGGCCGTAGTGTGCTCCTCCGTGCGGAGAGAGTGCTCTGTGTTTCCATTAACTGTTATAACCCCGCGTGATCCTGGCATTTTGAGTTTGAGGTATGCATAATGCGGTACCGCATTGAATCTGGATAATGCGGTTCGTCCAAGCAGTGCGTGATAGCCACTGCGAAAGGGGACGATGTCGAAGATTAACTCCTCGCTTCGAATGTTGTCCGGAGATCCGAAGACCACTTCCAGTGTGATTGAGCCCGTGCAATAGGCCTCTACACCTGGGATTACACCTTTAAAGGTGGTTTTGGTGGGTTTGATCCTCGAGGGGTCTATGCCCATTTTGCGCACTGTATCCTGATAGAGCAGGTTCAGGCTGCTGCCACCGTCCATAAGGACTCGAGTGAGGTGAAACCCGTCAATGATGGAGTCATGGACCAATGCGGCAGATCCGCCATGACGGATACTAGTGGGGTGGTCCCTGTGATCGAAGGTGATCGGACAAGAGGACCATGGGTTGAACTTTGGGGCGACTGGCTCCATTGCATAGACGTCCCTTAGTGCACGCTTCCGTTCCCTCTTGGGAATATGGGTGTCATATATCATGTTCATCGTTTTCACTTATGGAGGGAACCTCTTCTGTCCTCCTGTGTTCAGCGGCCGAGGCTCCTCCTTGTTGTCGCTATGCAGCCCCTTGTCCTTGTTTTCAGCGTTCAACTTGCCGGCCTGCTTGATCACCCAACATTCTCTGTTGGTGTGATTGGCTGGCTTATCGGGATTGCCGTGAATTTGACACGAGCGATCGAGTATGCGGTCCAAACTGGACGGGCCTGGATTGCTTCTTTTGAACGGCTTTTTCCGCTGACCGGATTTAGAGCCACTGAATCCGGCATTGACTGCCGTGTCTTCGGCGTTGTCGCCGTTGTTGCGGCGCTTGTGTCTGTTGCGATGTGGTCTGCCGTTAGAATCTTTGGCATCTGAATTGCCAGGATTTCTTGATGTGTTGTTGCTGCGAGCCAGCCAGCTGTCCTCGCCCGCACAAAAACGGGTCATGAGTGTCGTGAGGGCTGCCATGGACTTCGGCTTCTCTTGGCCGAGGTGTCGGGCGAGCCACTCGTCCTGGATGTTATGTTTAAATGCCGCTAAGGCCTCGGCATCCGGACAGTCGACAATTTGGTTCTTTTTAGTTAGGAACCGAGTCCAGAATTTCCTGGCCGATTCCCCTGGCTGTTGGGTTATGTGGCTCAAGTCATCAGCATCTGGTGGTTGCACATAAGTGCCCTGGAAGTTTTCAAGGAATGCATCTTCCAAATTCTCCCAACTGCCAATGGATTTTGCTGGCAGGCTATTCAGCCAATGCCGAGCTGGTCCTTTGAGTTTTAGTGGGAGGTACTTGATGGCATGTAGGTCGTCACCGCGGGCCATGTGGATGTGGAGGAGGAAATCCTCGATCCATACCGCGGGGTCTGTTGTGCCATCGTATGACTCAATGTTCACGGGTTTGAATCCTTCTGGGAATTCATGATCCATTACTTCATCGGTGAAGCATAGGGGGTGTGCGGCGCCTCTGTGTCGGGCTATGTCATGACGCAGTTCATACGAGTCTTGTCTGCTGTATTCGGCCTGGCCGGATTTTTTATAGTGTATCCGGCGTGACGATCATCGTCACGCGTTGGGGCACGACCTCGTGATCCGTAGATCGATCTTGTATGTCCTGCTTTCTTTTCCAATACGTCTCGCAGGTCCCGCGTGTTGCCCCGGGCCTTGGTATTTTTTGTTTGAATGGCGGCGGGGTGCGGGCTGGACTTCGGGCTGATATGCCACTCTGTCTCGGCCATGAGGTGGCCGATCAGCCTCATCATACGCTGGTAATGTAGGTTTTAATGCTTCCTCCTCGAGTTGGGGTAGCAGCCTGCGCTTTGGGTAACTCTTGGTTGGGCGTTCGAGTTCGTATTCCTCGGCCGCTAGGACTTCGGTCCATCTATCCGCTAGCAGGTCTTGGTCAGCTCGAAGTTGTTGTTGCTTTTTCTTCAGGCTGTTTGTTGTGGCTATAAGCCGGCGCTTCAAGCGCTCCTGCTCGACGGGATCCTCAGGCACTATGAATTCGTCGTCGCCGAGGCTCACCTCGTCTTCGGAGAGAGGCATGTAATTGTCATCCTCTGATTCTTCGCCAGCTGCCTCTTCTGGAGGGCTAGCTTGTTCATCCTCCCGCTCGAGCTCTGACTGGAGGGGATTGTCGTCGTCTTCGGCACTATCCGGAGCGTTATTGTCT
The DNA here is from genome assembly GCF_018294505.1 of Triticum aestivum. Lineage (NCBI taxonomy): Eukaryota > Viridiplantae > Streptophyta > Magnoliopsida > Poales > Poaceae > Triticum > Triticum aestivum. The sequence continues at coordinate 486,997,199 of NC_057802.1, read as the reverse complement.
CTTGTGCCGGTATCGCTGCTTTTTCTATGGCGGGACTTAGAGCGGCGCCGCTGACGTCGGTGCTTGGATTGCTTCTTGGAGGGATTATCCTCCGCTGTCTTATCGCCATCACCTTCTTTGGGGGTGTCCACCATGTATATATCATATGATGAGGTGGCAGTCCAGCGCCCTATGGGCGGTGGTTCCTGTTCATCTCCTGCATCGTCATCCATACCGTCGATGTCTTCGGAGCCGAAATCGAGCATGTCCGATAAATCGTCGACAGTGGCTACTAAGTGGGTGGTGGGTGGGGAGCGAATTTCTTCGTCGTCCGCATCCCACTCTAGCCGGACATAGTTTGGCCAAGGGTCTCCTGACAAGGAGAGAGGCCTCAATGAGTTTAGCACATCGCCCAGTGGTGAGTGTTGAAAGATATCCGCGGAGGAAAACTCCATAATCGGTGCCCAATCGGATTCGATAGGCACGGACGCAGGCGACTCAGAGCCCGTGGCCGGGGACGAATCCAAGTGTCCGGCAACACGGGTCTCATAGGAAGTGAAGTCAGCATTTGGCTCTATCGCCGCTGAGTGCGCGGCCTTCGTGGCGGGGTCCATCCACCCTTTCTCGGACGGCGCAATCTGTTCCGGATTGAGGACCGGAGTAGTTGCAGGTGTGATCTCCCGAACAATGTCCGACGGCAGAACTAAGTCATGCTCGTCGTGACTGTGCGGCGCACCTGACATGGGCTCGAATCCGTCAAAGATCAAGTCTCCGCGGATGTCAGCAGTATAGTTCAAGTTTCCAAACCTGACCTGATGGCCAGGGGCGTAGCTCTCGATCTGCTCCAGATGGCCAAGCGAGTTGGCCCGCAGTACGAAGCCGCCGAATACGAAGATCTGTCCGAGGAGGAAAACCTCACCCTGGATCGCATCGTTGCCGATGATCGACGGAGCCATCAATCCTTGTGGTGACGGCACAGTGGAACTCTCAATGAAAGCACCAATGTCGGTGTCAAAACCGGCGGATCTCGGGTAGGGGGTCCCGAACTGTGCGTCTAAGGCAGATGGTAACAGGAGGCGGGGGACACGATATTTACCCAGGTTCGGGCCCTCTCGATGGAGGTAATACCCTACTTCCTGCTTGATTGATCTTGATGATATGAGTATTACAAGAGTTGATCTACCACGAGATCGTAGAGGCTAAACCCTAGAAGCTAGCCTATGGTATGATTGTTGTTGTCCTACGGACTAAACCCTCCGGTTTATATAGACACCGGGGGGCTAGGGTTACACAGAGTCGGTTACAAGGGAGGAGATCTACATATCCGTATTGCCAAGCTTGCCTTCCACGCCAAGGAGAGTCCCATCCGAACACGGGACGAAGTCTTCGATCTTGTATCTTCATAGTCCAACAGTCCGGCTAAAGTATATAGTCCGGCTGTCCGAGGACCCCCTAATCCAGGACTCCCTCACAGGTGTCTGTCTCTCCCACTTTAGTCGGATCGGATTCGATGAAGAGGGTCCTTATGAAGGGTAAATAGCAATTGGCATATCACCGTTGTGGCTTTTGCGTAGGTAAGGAACGTTCTTACTAGAAACCCATAGCAGCCACGTAAAACATGCAACAACAATTAGAGGATGTCTAACTTGTTTTTGCAGGGTATGCTATGTGATGTGATATGGCCAAAAGGATGTGATGAATTATATATGTGATGTATGAGATTGATCATGTTCTTGTAATAGGAATCACGACTTGCATGTCGATGAGTATGCACTACAAAAAAAGACACATCCGTGACATTTTGGGCCGAACGAAAAAAATTCTGTCATACTTATGACACTTCTATGACGATAATTGTGACAAAACATGGTATCATCATAGATGTGGTGGGGTCCTACTTCTATGACAAAAAATCATGACAGAAAATGGGCATTTCGTCTTGGGTGGGCTGGAGACGCAGCTGCATGACATTCTTTGGGCCATCCATGACGAAAAAAACCGTGGTAGAAGCGGGCGAGGAAAATATCGGGGAGTTCCCGGTTACGGTGGGTGGTCGAGGGCCGAGCAATGCGCATTTCTCTCATACGTACGCACGTGTGTGCGAGGCGTTGGGCTCTAACTGAACCCGAGCGAGGCGTTGGGCCCTAACTGAACCCGAGCGATTGCACTACAGGCAACGTGTTACTGAACCCGAGAGATCGATCGATCCCTTGCTGTTAACTGAACCCGAGTGATTCCTTCGCTACTGCTGCTAACTGAAGTCGATCGATGCTACCTCTGGATGAACAGTGAGCATTGTTGGGGGCTTTGGATGAATAGTTCCCGGTGGGGGGTTGGATGAACAGGACCCCATGGTAGTAGAGGCAACAGGCCCCCGTGGAGGGCTGGATGAACAGTAGCTGGTGGAGGCCTGGTTGAACAGTAGCCGGTGGAGGGCTGGTTGAACAGTAGACGGTGGAGGGCTGGATGAACAGTACCCCGTGGAGGGGTGGTTGAACAGGACCCCGTGGAGAGGGCTGGTTGAACAGTAGCCGGTGGAGGAGCGCGCGGTGGAGGCCGGATGAACAGTCGCAGTGGAGGCTGGAGGAGGTCGACGGTGGAGATGAACAATATCCCTGTGGAGTCCCGTTTTGCGGTACGCCACACCCCTCCTAATGAACAGGACCCCCGTTTCAACCGTAGTGCTCCAACACAAGTCCGTTTCCTCCGTTTTGCGGTACGCCACACCCCTCCCGATCAACAGGACCCCGTTTCCACCGTTCCGTTTTGCGGTACGCCAGACCCCTCCCGATCAACAGGATCCCGTTTCCACCGTGGCCGGTCGAACACAAGGCCGTTTCCTCCGTTCTGCGGTATGCCAGGCCTCGTTTCCATCGGCTGTTCCGTCCAAGCTGGTTGGCTCCCGATGAACACGACGACGCATTCTGTTCCGACCCAGCCGGTTGCCTCCCCATGAATACGATGACGGCGCAGCTTCTCCGTTCCGACCCAGCCATGTACACGAGCCCTGGCGTACATATGCGCGAGTAGGCGTTCGAGACCCCGCCCGTATGTACGTACGTGGCTGTATTTTCTTTCTTGCACCCTGGCCATTGTACGTACGTGTACATGCTACGTGTGCGCCTCTACATCGATCAGTATGTACGTAGACGTTCGCGACCAGAATGACAATGCTACGTACATTTCGACCAGGTGGGTCCCGACTGTCAGGCACTTCCTTGCATGCGAAGATGTAGCTGGTGGGTCCCAGGAGTCAGGGGCGAATCATTTTTTTGCCCGTAATATGGACGCACTTCCTTGCGTGCGAAGATGTAGCTGGTGGGTCCCAGCAGTCAGGGGGAAACGTTTTTTTTTCACGAAATATGGTGGCCCGTCCGGTGGGTCCCTGCTATCAGGTGGAGGAATAATTATTTTGCGCGTAATAAGGAGGCACTTCCTTGCTGCGGCCGTGGACCCAGCTGTCAGCCTCTGCACGTACAGTACTCTTCCAACGGAAGTCGTTCGTTGACCACATTGACCACGCCGCGCCAAGAGCACCAGGGCGGTGGACGACGGCGAAGCCTAGGAAGGGGACGACGCGGAGCCGGGGAAGACGCGGCAGTGGATGCGCACGCGGAGGGGAGTACGTGGGTTGACTGCTTCGGCTGCATTGTGAGGCTGCCGTCGCCGGAGAATAACCGGAGGTGTGGGTAAGTATAGAGGGATGGCATGGCCAGTGGTGGCAGCATAGCCGGACACGGGAGGTAGGAGCAGGCGGCACGGCCGATGCTTGTTTGGGCGGCTGGAGCAAGAAGAACAGAGGTTGAAGAAGCACTACGGCTGTTGGATGGACATCGTACGGTCACTGGAGCTAGAATCGTTCATATTGACTAAGTTGACAAAGCCCTCCGTCCGCGTCAACTTAGTAGGCCCACAAATCAGCCTCCCACTATGGTGTGTCCCAGCTAGCAGGGGGAGTATTCATTTTTTTGTGCGTAATAAGGAGGCACTACCTTGCGTGCGAAGATATAGCTAGTGGGTCCGAGCTGTCAGCAGTAGTATTCATTCTTTTTGGCGTAATAAGGACGCACTTCCTTGCATGCGAAGATGTAGCTGGTGGGTCCCAGCAGTCAGGGGGAGAAAACATTATTTTTCAGGGTAAAAAGGATGTAGTTGCATGCATGCGTCCATGGGCGTGGTGCATCCCCACTGTCAGCCTCTCACGTACAGTCATCTTCCGATGACTCTCGTTTATTGACCACGTTGACCAAACCGTGCCGAGCGCACCAAGGCCGGTGGACGACGGCGAGGCCCTAGACTGGAACGACCCGGAGATGGGGAAGATGCGGCAGTGGAGTCGCAGATGGAGAGGAGTGGGAAACTTGACTGGTGCGGGTGCGCGGCAGCACTGCCGCCCACGGGAGACAGGAGCAAGAACAGAGGTTGAAGAAGGAGCACGGCTGTTGGATTAACATCCAACGGTCCAGCTGCTAGAATCATTTGTTGATTAAGTTGACAAAGCCCTGCGTACACGTCCGCTCAATAGGCCCACAAGTCAGCCACCAAATCTGACAGGTCCCAGCTGTCAACGGGAGGAATAGTTTTTTCGCATAACAAGGAGGCACTTCCTTCCGTGCGAAGATACAGCCGGTTGGTCCCAGCTGTCAAGGGGAGGAAACATTTTTTCAGCTTAATAAGGAGGAACTTTCCTTGCGTGCGACCATGGACCTCGTGGGTCCCAGCCATCAGGCTCTCCAGTTCTCTTCCAATGACTATCGTTTGTTGACCACGCCGCGCCGAGCGCAGCGATGCGGTGGATGACGACGAGGCCCCAGACGGGAACGACCCAGAGATGGGAAGACGCGGCAGTGGAGTTGCAGATTGAGAGGAGTACAAGTGTCGTGGAATTGTCACGGCAGATGTCCTAGTGTGAGGACTTAGTCGTGAGGCCAACGCATCTATGTGGTAGCTGGAGAGAGGTTGAGCAGAATCGAGAGACGAAACACAAGACAAGGGTTTAGATAGCTTCGGGCCCCGGGAAACATCATCCGATAACAACCCTACATGCTGTTTGTGGCTAGGTCTCATTATCATCATGAGGGAGTTGCCGTAAACTGGCTCTCCCAGTTATGTCTAGCCCTAATATTATTTTCTCCCCACTCTTGGGGTGCCCTGCCCCTCCTTATATAAGCTGAAGGGGCGGGTTACATGTAGAGTCCAACTCGGATTAAGACTTAAACTATTCTGACTTCTCTTCATGGGCTTCTTAACGTCTTGGGCTTAATAACGTCTCGGGCTTCATAACCCCGGGCGACTCTATCTGCCGGGTTATGACTGTCAACCGAGTTATCACTGTCTGCCGGGTTATGACTGTCTGCCGGTTTATGATGGTCTACTGGTTTATGATTGTCTGTCGGGTTATGACTTAACACCTGCCGGGTTATCATCTGACTTAACACCTGTCGGGTTATCATTTGACTTAACACCTGCAGGGTTATCATCTGACTTAACACCTGCCGGTTTACCAAGTCTCAGCCGGGTTATAACTCCGCCGGGTCATACCGTGGGGTATATCCCCGACATTAGCCCCCAGTTTAATTTGGATTTATCCATGTTAAACTGATCCTGAGCATCCTTAAATCCTTGTCATTTCCTTCTAGAAAATCCGGGTCAATAGACCAACTTCATAGTCAATTTGCTTGTAGAAGAAATATTGTAAACAAAGAATCCATTTGAATCGTCCTTCAATGCTCTGACTTGACAAAAATACTGGCCTTTGAAATATTCAACTGATCTTCAGCCGGTTTAAGGATGTAGAACTTGTCGGTTTATAAATATTGATGGCACCGGGTCATAATTGTAGTTAACATCAAGCTTGAAAATATACCTCTTATATGCCTATCACTTGTAGCCCCCAAGTCTTAAGAAGGTAGCGTAGCAACAGCTTAAGACTTGCTTCAATATAAATGTCACAACCTTGAAGAAATCCGATTTGTTCATCTCCATCATTAGTCATAAACTGAGTATTCCACATATGTAGCCCCCAAGTGCCGGATTGTCATGCTTGCAGCAACCTAGGACTTGAAATTGCCTTATGCTCATAAAAACTTCAACCAGTGTAGCCCCCAAGGGCTGGGTCATTATGCAATAATGAGCAGGGACTTTGTAATATAATCATGTAGATTTGAGCAGTGATGTGTAGCCCCCATCGTAGGGGTTGAACCCACGTCCACAAGGTTAAGAGCTTTGTGCTTTATCAACTGAGCAATGGACCCTTCAATATAATGGATTTAACTTGTGTACCTTGAATTGTTCACAGGAGCAATTGGTAGCCCCCAAGGGCCGGCTCATTCCGATGTGATGAGTCGGGTCTTCAATAAGGTGAGCAAACAATGAATTTGAATTATCCCCCAAGTGTCATGGTGCATGCTTGCAGCGACATGATACTTGTGTACTTGATGTAATCTCAACTTGAATAATGTAGCCCCCAAGTGCCGGGTCGTAAGCCTACAGCGACTCGGGACTATTCCTTCCGTTGTAGAATAAATTATATCCATTGCGCTGAAGCGACTTTGAAAACCTCAATCATAATATTGGTTATTGATAACCATAATAAAAAACCAGCCGTGTTGGCTATTAAAGATTTGAATAATATAACCTGGTTTGAAAACCGATTCATGCCATATAAACCGGTATATCCGTGCCCATATGATACATGCTATGATGATGTAATGATGATGCAATGTATGACGCAATATATGATGATGTATGTGTATGATCAGGAGGGTTTAAGCTATGGTTCAGATATGACCAAAGCCCCCAAGTAGTCATAATTGTGGCATTGCGCCGATCAAGAGGTGTAGCTATGGTTCAAATACGACCAAGCCCCCAAGTGATTTCCCTGGTGGCCTTATGCCTATCAAGAGGTGTAGCTATGGTTCGAATACGACCAAGCCCCCAAGTGATTTCCCTGGTGCCCTTATGCCTATCAAGAGGTGTAACTATGGTTCGAACCCATAGCCCCCAAGTGATTTCCCTTGTGGCCTTGTGCCTATCAAGAGGTGTAGCTATGGTTCGGATACGACCAAGCCCCCAAGGGATTTTCCTGGTGCCCTTATGCCTATCAAGAGGTGTGACTATGGTTCGAACATAGCCCCCAAGTGATATTGTGAGCTGTGCTCAAGGGATACCCATGTTTGAGTTGTGCTGTGCAGCAGACTCTCTTTGGCCCCTTATGATAATATTGGCTTGATAGCCGGATTACCGAAGTAACCAGAGCTGTGCTCTTATGATAATATTGGCTTGATAGCCGGATCAAGAGGTGTAGCTATGGTTCGAATACGACCAAGCCCCCAAATGATACTGTGAGCTGTGCTCATGGAGCACCTATGTTTGAGTTGTGCTTCTGCAACAGACTCTCTTTGGTCCCTTTAATATTTCCTGAGAACTCGAACTTGCGAGAGATTATTCTTTTTGAACCGGAAATTCTTAAACCGGATGATGAGGACATGTACCTAGGGTAGGGTCACAGGCCTGACCTAAATACCCTCCCCAAGGACATCACTCTAAAGCCAGAAGCATTCGAGGGGTACCATCACCCACTCGACCAGAAACATTTCCACTCGGAGGAATCAAGATCACTCGACCGCAACAAGAAACACTCGACGGACACAAGACCTAAAGTCACTCTACACAGCAACGGTCGGGCATTAACTTCTAGACTTAATAGCCATTTATAACACTTTATTACGGACGTTACCAGTAACGCCCCTCTCTTGATGTACCTTAAATCCCTTATAACGTGGGCCGGCTGGGGTCCTGGCGCACTCTATATAAGCCACCCCCTCCACATGCACAAGGGTTCGCACCCCCTGTAACACACACGCATATAATCCAGTCGACCGCCTCCGGGCTCCGAGACGTAGGGCTGTTACTTCCTCCGAGAAGGGCCTGAACTCGTAAAACTCGTGCGTACAACTACTCCATAGCTAGGATCTTGCCTCTACATCCCTACCCCCCATTCTACTGTCAGACTTGGAACCACGACAGTTGGCGCCCACCATGGGGCGGGTGTCTTAGCGACTTGTTGGAGAAGTTGCAATTTTTTCGATCCCCATCAGCATGGTTTCAAGCGGAGGATTAGCCGAGGGCCGCGAGATCTGTCTCGGCGCGCTCGTGTTCGTCGCCGACGACTCCGCTTGGCTCCAAGAGGCTCACTCGACATCGAGGTGCTCCCCGTCCGCGGGGCAACGCACTTTCGCGCGTGTGTCCATGGGTCCTCCTGCGGCAGCCGTCGACCCAGTATCGGTCGGCTCCTGTGGCATCTTCACTCCCTGCTACCCGCTGACCCAAGCGTTCCGGTCGGTCAAGGCTCCAGCGGTGGGTGATGCACGCGGTGGCTCGCCAGTCGGCCACCCCCCAAGTCGCGGCAATCGAGCCCGACGAAACTCTCTACAGCCTGTTCGACTGGCTCCGTTGAGACTGCATCCGTGCGACAGCAGTGACCCCGCGGCGGAAGTCCTGATGGTCAACAGACCGCGTGGTCCTCCTGGCTTCCCCCGCGACGACGGTGGTGATGGCGGAGGCGATCCGTCGCGCGTCCACGAGGAGTACCGCCCTGAGCCCCTCTGTTCGCAGCAGAGGGAAGAGCTTCGCCGCTGTAACATGGATGCGCTTCACACTCCTATCGTTGGAGAAACTCCCGAGGCCCGGGCCTTGGAGGAGGCGCGCCTCGCCAACTTGGCTGAGTGCACTCGACTGGAGAACCTCCAGCACGCACTCGACGAGCGTGCTCGGCAGCGAGTTCCTGAGTCCAGTCGACGACAACTTTTTCCGCCTCCAACCCAGGTATATCGAACTCCGATCCAGAATCTCACAGCTACTGCCCGAATAGCAGAATCGATTCAGCCTTCCCAGTCGGAGGCTGGTAGAGGTTTGATGCAAATCCGGGCTTTGCTCCGGGCGGCGGGAGAGCAGAACACAGCAGTGTCACAGTCTCGGAATAGGATTCATAGTAGATCTGTAATGGCAGACACAGTTCAGTCGGCTCACAGCCCAAGATCGCCTCCAAGGCGTGAGGGACGTGGAGATCGACAGGATTAGTACAGAAAACGTGAGCAGTATGATCGTCGTCGAGTACCCACGCCTCCCCCAAGGAGTGGGTCATACGCGCCTCGGCAACACGATGACAGGCGCCCTCACAGTGGTGGGCGAAGGATTCCAGTCGACCCCCGGGAGCCGGGCTTTGATGCGAGATCCATTCTCGTTCAAGGTCTGGTCGACAGGAACAGGGCACACAGAGATGGCCACGATAGAGATTATCCGACCGGCAGCAGAGTGCATGTTTCAGGTCCCGAGTGTTTCAGCAGAGCCATCAGAGCAGCAGTGATTCCTCCCAACTTCAGGTTGGCGACTGGAGTCAGCAAGTTCACTGGTGAGTCCAAGCCTGACACTTGGCTTGAGGACTACCGAGTGGCTGTGCAGATTGGTGGTGGCAATGATGAAGTGGCCATGAAGCACCTTCCTCTGATGTTAGATGGCTCGGCCAGAGCGTGGTTGAATCAGTTAGCACCTGGCAGTATTTATAGCTGGGAAGAGATTGCCCGAGTGTTTGTCAGAACATTTGAAGGTACTTGCAAATGGCCAGCAGGGCTAATAGAGCTACAATCTTGTGTACAGAAGCCGAATGAAACTTTGAGGGATTATATCCACAAATGGATCACATTACACCACACGGTGGAGAATGTGTCAGATCACCAAGAAGTTTGTGCCTTCAAAGAAGGTGTCAAGTATCGAGAATTGAATCTAAAGTTCGGTCGGACCGGAGATATGTCTGTGAGTCGAATGATGGAGATTGCCACCAAATATGCTAATGGTGAAGAGGAGGATCGGCTCCGGAGTGGCAAGCACAAAACAGTCGCCCACGAAACCGGGGGAGGGAACTCCAGTCGGAAGCAGAAGCGCAAAGCCGAGCCAGCTGCTCCCAGAGAAGCCTTAGCCGTGACTCAAGGAAAGTTCAAGGGGAAGCCCAAAGGGCCATGGAACCCCAAGAAAGTAAAAGATCAAGATGGAAATGATGTGTTGGATTTACCATGCCACATTCACACCAAAAAAGATGAGGAGGGTAATCTCATTTATCCGAAACATACCACTCGACAGTGTCGGCTCCTAATACAGCAGTTCCGAGAGAAATAGCCCAAAGAGAAGGAGAAAGAATCGGACAAAGTTGAGGATAAGGAAGAGGACGATGATGGTTACCCCCGCGTCAATTCCACTCTGATGATTTTTGCTGATGTTGAGAGCAAGAGTCGACTGAAAGTCATCAACAGAGAAGTGAACATGGTCGCTCCGGCGACGCCCAGTTATTTGAAGTGGTCTCAGACTGCCATTACATTCGACCAGTCTGATCACCCGACACACATAGCCACCCATGGGAGGCAAGCGTTGGTGGTCGACCCAGTCGTCGAAGGCACTCGGTTGACTAAGGTTATGATGGATGGTGGCAGTGGCCTGAATATACTGTATGCGGAGACCTTGAAAGGAATGGGCATTCCGATGTCCAGACTCAGTGAAAGCAATATGAGTTTCCATGGAGTTATTCCTGACAAGAAGGCTGAGTCACTCGGCCAGATCGCCCTTGATGTGGTTTTCGGTGATTCCAAGAATTACCGCAAAGAAAAGTTAACGTTTGAAGTCGTGGATTTCCAGAGTGCTTATCATGCTATTCTGGGCAGGCCGGCTTATGCACGTTTTATGGCTCGACCATGTTACGTGTACCTCAAATTGAAGATGCCTGGTCCTAAAGGAGTGATCACTATCACTAGCAATAGGAAGAAGGCAGAAGAGTGCTTCCAGAAGGGCTCAAAGATCGCCGATGCGCAAATGGCAATAGTGGAATTGCAGGAGTATCAAAAAAATGTAGATCCGAGTGATTTGTTGCGAGCTAAGAAGCCTGCCACGGATTCAGCATTTTAGTCGTCTGGTGAAATGAAGCCGATTCATATTCACCCGACCGATCCCAATGCTGCTCCGACTCACATTTCGACAACACTCGACTCCAAATAGGAAGAAGCGCTCATCCAGTTCCTCCGTGAGAACTGGGACATCTTTGCATGGAAACCTTCTGACATGCCGGGTGTTCCCAGGGGGCTGGCTGAGCACCGTTTGCGAGTCGACCCAAAAGTGAAACCTGTCAAAGAACATCTTCGACGGTCCGCCGTACAGAAGAGAAAAGCAATCGGTGAAGAAGTGGCTCGACTCCTAGCAGCTGAGTTTATCCGAGAGATTTACCACTCCGAGTGGCTAGCCAATGTTGTCATGGTCCCCAAGAAGGACGACTCACTTCGCATGTGCATTGACTTCAAGCACATCAATTGGGCCTGCCCGAAAGATCACTTTCCCCTCCCCCGCATCGACCAAATAGTTGACTCGACTGCGGGGTGCGAGCGCTTGTCCATTTTGGACGCTTATTCCGAGTATCATCAGATCCGACTGTATGGACCCGATGAGATAAAAACAGCTTTCATCACCCCATTTGGGTGCTTCTGTTATGTCACTATGCCATTCGGCTTGAAGAACGCTGGAGCCACATTCATGAGGATGATTCAGAAGTGTTTACTCACTCAAATCAGTCGGAATGTGGAAGCATACATGGATGACATTGTGGTCAAGTCACGTAAAGGTTCCGACCTATTGGCTGACCTTGCTGAAACTTTTGCCAACCTCAGAAGGTATGATATCAAGCTTAATCCATCAAAGTGCACATTCGGAGTTCCGGGCGAAAAATTACTCGGCTTCCTCGTTTCCGAATGGGGGATCGACGCTAACCCGGAGAAAGTTGGTGCCATTCTCCGAATGAAACGCCCTGTGCGTGTGCACGATGTGCAAAAGCTTACAGGTTGTTTGGCTGCCTTAAGTCGATTCATTTCTCGCCTCGGTGAAAAGGCATTGCCTCTTTACCGACTGATGAAGAAGTCTGATAAGTTCGAGTGGACTCCTGAAGCTGATGCAGCATTTGCAGAGCTCAAAGCCCTGCTTTCCACCCAGCCGGTGCTTGCTGCCCCAATCAGCAAAGAGCCTTTACTGCTTTACATTGCAGCCACTGGACAAGTTGTCAGTACAGTACTTACGGTCGAGCGGGAAGAAGAAGGAAAAGCGTATAAAGTTCAGCGCCCAGTATATTATGTTTCTGAAGTTTTGACTCCATCGAAGCAAAGATATCCACATTATCAGAAGCTTGTTTATGGGATTTATATGACCACGAAGAAGGTTGCACACTATTTCTCTGACCACTCCATTACAGTCGTCAGCGACGCTCCATTATCAGAGATTCTGAACAACAGATATGCAACTGGTCGAGTGGCAAAGTGGGCGATTGAACTCCTTCCCTTGGATATCAAGTTTGAGGCAAAGAAACCTATCAAGTCCCAAGCAATAGCCAATTTCCTCGCCGAGTGGATCGAACAGGAACTGCCGACTCAAGTCCACTCGGAGCACTGGACCATGTTCTTTCATGGCTCCAAGATGCTGAATGGTTCCGGTGCTGGGGTGGTACTGGTATCCCCCCGAGGAGACAAGCTCAGATATGTTCTCCAGATTCACTTTGATTCCTCCAATAACGAAGCAGAATATGAAGCACTCTTATATGGATTACGTATGGCCATCTCACTCGGCGTCCGTCGCCTCATGGTCTACAGCGACTCAGATTTGGTAGTCAATCAAGTGATGAAGGAGTGGGACGTCAGAAGCCCAGCTATGACTGGTTACTGCAATGCGGTGAGGAAGTTGGAAAAGAAGTTTGAGGGGTTAGAGCTCCATCATATACCCCGACTGAAAAATCAAGCAGCCGATGATTTTGCAAAGATAGGTTCCAAGAGGGAAGCCATTCCCAGCAACGTGTTTTTGGAACACATTCATACACCTTCAGTTCAAGAAGATCCTTTCACTGAACAGCCCCCGCAGCCTAAGAGTGCCACGGATCCAACTGAAGTCGAAGTCCCAGCCGTGGTCGACCTGATCATGGAGGTTTTGGTCATCACTCCCGACTGGACAGTGCCATACATTGCGTATATCCTTAGGAAGGAACTCCCAGAGGATGAAGAAGAGGCTCGACGGATCGTCCGTTGATCCAAAGCCTTTACTGTGATAAGAGGACAGCTGTTCAGAGAAAGTGTGACTGGAGTCAGCCAGAAATGCATAACGCCAGAAGAAGGTCGAGTGATCCTCAACGATATCCACTCGGGGACCTGTGGCCACCATGCGTCCTCTCGGACCATTGTGGCCAAAGCATACCGAGCTGGATTTTATTGGCCACGAGCAAATGAAATGGCGAAAGATATAGTTGACAAATGTGAAGGCTGCCAGTTTTACTCCAATATGTCCCACAAGCCCACGTCAACCCTGAAGACCATTCCACTCGTCTGGCCCTTTGCTGTTTGGGGATTGGATATGGTTGGACCGCTGAGGACTAGTAGGAGCGGCTTCACTCATGTGCTTGTAGCAGTCGACAAGTTTACCAAATGGATTGAAGCCAAGCCTGTCAAGAATCTTGAAGCCAGTACTGCCGTCAGCTTCATCAGAGAGTTGACATTCAGATATGGGGTTCCGCACAGCATCATCACTGACAACGGGTCGAACTTCGATTCTGATGAGTTCATAGCCTTCTGCGCTTCCCAAGGCACAAGAGTCGACTATGCTTCAGTCGCACACCCCCAGTCGAATGGACAAGCAGAAAGAGCAAATAGCTTCATTCTCAAAGGACTGAAACCTCGACTAATGCGTGATCTCAAGCATGCAGCAGGCGCCTAGGTCGATGAACTTCCGTCAGTTCTTTGGGGATTGAGGACAACTCCCAATCGGTCGACTGGCCGAACTCCATTCTTCTTGGTCTATGGAGCTGAAGCTGTTCTACCGAGTGACCTGCTTCACAATGCACCCCGAGTCGAGCTCTTCTCTAAAGATGAAGCAGAACAGGCCCGGCAGGACACAGTCGATCTCCTAGAGGAGGAAAGAGAGATGGCCTTAATCCGTTCGACCATTTATCAGCAAGACTTGCGTCGATTCCATGCCAGAAACGTGAGGGGCCGAGCCTTTCAAGAGGGAGACTTGGTTCTTCGAGGGGATCAGCAGAAACCACACAAGCTCGCCCCTGCTTGGGAAGGTCCCTTCATTGTCACCAGAGTTCTCCACAATGGAGCATACCATCTTTACAATGTCGAGCATCAGAAAGACGAGCCACGGGCTTCGAATGCGGAGCTGCTCCGCCCCTTTTATACTTAAGTACTCATTCGGATGAGATGTAATAAGAAATACCTTTGTAGTTTGTTTATCAAAGACAAGAGCTTTACAGTCTTCTTAAACGATTGTTGTTGCTTTTGTTTGCGTCTGAAATCCCCCAGTGGGTGACTTTGCCGCGAATCCGTTTCGCCTAAGTTTGAAAAATCCTACCGAGTGGTGAGCAAGCCTCTCACTCGGGGGCTTAGCCGCGAATCCGTTTCGCCTAAGTTTGAAAAATCCTACCGAGTGATGAGCAACCCTCCCACTCGGGGGCTTAGCTGCAGTCCAGTGCTCGCCTAAGTTTGAAAAATCCTACCC
>NC_057802.1:486981394-486981942 GCF_018294505.1 Triticum aestivum | reverse complement strand
GTCCAGTGCTCGCGTAAGTTTGAAAAATCCTATCGAGTGGTGAGCAAACCTCCCACTTAGGGGCTTAGCTGCAGTCCAGTACTCGCCTAAGTTTGAAAAATCCTACCGAGTGATGAGCAAACCTCCCACTCGGGGGCTTAGCTGCAGTCCAGTGCTCGCCTAAGTTTGTAAAACCCTACCGAGTGGCGAGCAACCCTCCCACTCGGGGGCTTAGCTGCAGTCCAGTACTCGCCTAAGTTTGTAAAATCCTACCGAGTGGTGAGCAACCCTCCCACTCGGGGGCTTAGCTGCAGTCCACTACTCGCCTAAGTTTGAAAAATACTACCAAGTGGTGAGCAACCCTCCCACTCGGGGGGTTAGCTGCAGTCCAGTACTCGCCTAAGCGTGCGCTCCATCCCTATCCGCAAGGACGACGAGGTGCAGGTCGACTGCAACCTTCTCCTTCGGAGCTACGCCACAAGTACAGCGTGCGCTCCATCCCTATCCGCAAGGACGACGAGGTGCAGGTCGACTGCAACCTTCTCCTTCGGAGCTACGCCACAAGTACA
>NC_057802.1:486980748-486981384 GCF_018294505.1 Triticum aestivum | reverse complement strand
ATCCTAACGAGTGGAGAGAAACCCTCCCACGTGGGGGCTTAGCTGCAGTCCAGCACTCGCCTAAGTTCTCCCACTCGGAGGCTTAGCTGCAGTCCAGTACTCGCCTAAGTTTGTAAAATCCTACCGAGTGGAGAGCAATCCTCCCACTCGGGGGCTTAGCTGCAGTCTAGTACTCGCCTAAGTTCTCCCACTCGGAGGCTTAGCTGCAGTCCAGTACTCGCCTAAGTTTGTAAAATCCTATCGAGTGGAGAGCAACCCTCCCACTCGGGGGCTTAGCTACAGTCCAGTACTCACCTAAGTTTAAAAAATCCTACCGAGTGGAGAGCAACCCTCCCACTCGGAGGCTTAGCTGCAGTCTATTACTCGCCTAAGTTCGGAGCTACACCACAAGTACAACGTGCGCTCCATCCCTATGCGCAAGGATGACGAGGTGCAGGTCGACTGCAACCTTCTCCTTCGGAGCTACGCCACAAGTACAACGTGCGCTCCATCCCTATCCGCAAGGACGACGAGGTGCAGGTCGACTGCAACCTTCTCCTTCGGAGCTACGCCACAAGTATAATGTGCGCTCCATCCCTATCTGCAAGACGACGAGGTGCAGGTCGACTGCAACCTTCTCCTTCGGAGCTACGCCAC
>NC_057802.1:486897293-486980738 GCF_018294505.1 Triticum aestivum | reverse complement strand
TCCTTCGGAGCTAAGCCACAAGTACAACGTGCGCTCCATCCCTATCCGCAAGGACGACGAGGTGCAGGTCGACTGCAACCTTCTCCTTCGGAGCTACGCCACAAGTACAGTGTGTGCTCCATCCCTATCCGCAAGGACGACGAGGTGCAGGTCGACTGCAACCTTCTCCTTCGGAGCTACGCCACAAATACAGCGTGCACTCCATCCCTATCCGCAAGGACGACGAGGTGCAGGTTGACTGCAACCTTCTCCTTCGGAGCCGCGTCACAAGTACAACGCGTGCTCCACCTTTATCTGCAAGGACGACGAGGTGCAAGTCGACTGGAGTATCCACCTCAGAGCTGCTTCTCAAGCACGAAGATTATTCCGTGTGGAGAACAAATTCCACTTGAAGGCAAATGCAAGCATATTCAGAGATAAATCAAGTTCAGATAAATCCTAAAGTTCAAGACCACGGATCAAAGTACTCGGGCACTCAGCCCGAAGGAGTTTAACGATTACAAAATCACTCGGCATTCCGAGGCAAATTTAAGGCAGGGCATAAAAGTTGGTTCACTCCGCAGGAGGGGGGCTGGCAGGCTCGATGAATTCGTCCTGGTCGATCCCATCAGCAATCCGAGTGGCAGCAGCAATGAAAGTCTCCATGAAGGACTGGAAGTCGTGCATCTTGGTGTAAGCAACTTTAATCGCCGCCAGCTTCTCTTCCCGAGCTTCTCGACAGTGGACGCGAACCAGAGATAGAGCCACATCAGCGCCGCACCGGGCAGAAGACTTCTTCCATTCTTGAATTCGACTGGGAACTTCATTGAGCTGAGCCATCATAGACTCAAGGTCATTCTGAAGTGTTGTCATGGGCCAGAGAGCTGTGTCAATCCGCGACATCGCGACTTTCAGTCGGGCGAGATAATCAACAACACCAGTGATGCGGGATTCCAGTCGGAGCACATTCATGGCAGCTTCATCCTTCACTGGAGAGTTGATGGGGTCCAAGCTTGGTTCAATTCGCCCGGTCTCTTCCTCGAAGTCCCGGAAAAACTCTGCATGCACAATTCAAGGGTGAGTTAATGATCATATGTCGAGTCGACAAGAACAAACCAGTCGGATCGAAGAAAACACCTTCAAGCATGACGAACAACTTCTTAGCAAGGCTTCCTAGATAACTCTCCAGATCGTTCCTCTTGCGGGCAATACCTTCCATCTTCTCGTTCAGATTTTCCTTGTCCTTCTTCAGGCGAGTCGCTTCCTTGTTGGCTTCGTTAAGGGCAGTTTTCAGCTTGGAGTTTTCTTCCTCCAATTTGCCGACTGAAGCCAACATCTGTTAAGCGAGCGCGGTTTTCTCATCAGCTTTTTTCTACGCGGCCGTCAGATCTTGATCCTTTTTTGCCAGAGCTTGGTTCAGTTTCTCCGAAAGAAATAATGCTTGATTCAGAAAAAGCAGAATGAAATCCAATTCAGGGATAACTCAGTCGACGGGTCTTCCTTACCAGCGGCGTCATCCTTGGCTTTCTGCAGTTCTGTCTTGGCCAGCTCCAGATCAAGGTTGAGTTGAATCTGCTGCTTCTCCAGGTCAGCAAAACGAGCTCCAAGATCACAAGATTTCTGCAACCAAAGAACAGGTCAGTCGACAGGTGAAAAGATTGGTTATTTCGGATAGATAAAAGGATAAAGCCAACAAATTCTCAGACTACTGCCGAATCAAACATCCAACAGTAGTCTCTGGGACTACACCCAGTGGGTGCACTTAGCGTGCCCCCACTGGTTCAGTTTACACTCGACAAGGCATGTCCAGCTCGAGTGCAAAAAAAAGACAGAAAGCAACAAACAGAGTCTTCAGACCATAGTCGACTGCCAGCAGTCGGCCACGGTCTCGGGGACTATACCCAGTGGGTGCACTCAGCGTGCCCCCACTGGTTCAAGGTTCCACTCGACATGGCCCGACCAGACCGAGTGAAGAAATTCAAATTCCAAGACTACAATCGACTGCCCGCAGTCCACCATAGTCTCGGGGACTACACCCAGTGGGTGCACTCAGAGTGCCCCCACTGGTTCGAAAATTCAATCAACGACAACATCGAATTCAGCTCAAAGTACGGATTTGCTTAGTGACAAATCGAAACACCCAGTGGGTGTACAGATGCGAAGCGCAGACAGATGAAAAGATTCTTTGAAATAAAGTTTTCAGGTACCATATCCTAACAGAACAAGCCAAAAGAGTCGGTAGGCAATCTGCTAACCTGGACGTTGCTTTGGAGAGCGGAGCTGGTGTCATAAGCAGCTTGGCTGGCTTCCCACACCATCTTCATCTTCTCCATCATAATGCCCGCCTAGCGTATAGCCTCTTTGGCAGCACCCACTTGGTCCTCTGGGACGTGATGTGTAGCAAAAGGTGAAGGTGGATCGGCGGGAGCCTGTGCAGCTGATGCGGAAGGCCGAGCACTCGACAGCGGTATGGCGAAGGAGATGGAAGTCCGATTGGCATCGCCGGCGTCCTGAACTACCGGTTCCGCCACCGGCGTCGACTGAAGCGTCTTGCCAGTGGACGTTTTCCTGTTTCTTCTCCCCAAGGGCCTCTGTGGCTCGTCCTCATCGTCGTCGGGGAGGTCAATGACGTTGAGAGCTATAAAAAGATCAGTCGCCAAAATTTCATCACCCAATTGGATATATCACAGTTCAATCGACAAAGCGAAGACAAAATCACGAAGATTGTACCCGGATTGGAGGTGACCGCATCTTCCATTTCCTCATCCTCGTTTTTATAAGCAGAGGTCCCGGAGGTAGCGGCACTGCCAGTTTCAAGATTCATTCGGTCAAACCAAGGGGAAAATAAATAGCACAGAACGTCGAGTAAAAACGAAAGAAGAACACTCACGCAGAAGCAACAGGAACGTCAATTTTGATTCTCGGCAGCGCCTTCCGAGTCTTCTGCACTACAACCTTGGACTGCTTCGGAGCCTTTTCAGTTGGTGCTGGAGAGGACGTCCGAGGACGTTTTGACGACTGCCCGGTTTGAACGGTCGCCTTGTCACGGGCGCTCGCCGGGTCGTGAGTAAGTTTGGATTGCCTTTCCCTGCGGGGAGGAGAGTCGACCTCTTCTTCGTCACTCGGGTCGTCGCTCTCCTCGTCCCCCTCTCTGTCGGAATGCCACTCGCCGCTTTCACCTCCGCTTGCCTCCCCCTCCGGGTCCTGCTCCTGCTCTCCGTTGGGCATCGAATACATTTCAGTAAGGGCCTAGAAGAAAACAAGCAAGACAAAGTCAGTCGGTGAAGCATAAGCAATTTCATGGTAAATCAAGATAACACTCGGCGATTCAGAATTGGACCTTGTCTGTATCGTATGAATTGTCGAGCGGAGGGATTCTCCTGGACCCCCTGGGGTTGTCCTTGTTGCCGGTGATGCCCTTCAGCCACTTCTCCACCGTATCCTCGTCGACTTCTTCTGGGTGCACCCAAGTGGAATCTTCAATGCCCGAGTACATCCACATCGGATGGTCGCGGGCTTGAAGTGGCTGAATGCGTCGTCTGAGAAAGACTTCCAGCAGATCCATTCCAGTTACACCCTCACGGATGAGATGGACCACTCGCTCAACCAGCACTTTCACCTCCGCTTTCTCCCCTGGATTCACTTTCAAGGCGGAGGGCTTCTCTACGCGAGCCATAGAAAAAGGAGGAAGTCCAGTCGACTAACCTGGAGTCGGCTGGTCTTTGCAGTAAAACCAGGTCGACTGCCACCCTCGTACCGTCTCAGGAAGAATTATGGCTGGGAAAGAGCTCCTACCCCTCATATGAATCCCAAGACCCCCACACATCTGGATCACTTTGGTCCTCTCGTCACTCGGGTTGGCCTTTTTGACCGACTGGGAGCGACACGTGAAAATGTGCTTGAAGAGACCCCAGTGTGGTCGACAACCCAAGAAGTTTTCGCACAGAGACACGAAAGCAGCAAGATACACGATGGTGTTGGGGGAAAAGTGATGAAGTTGTGCGCCAAAGAAATTCAAGAAAGCTCGGAAAAAAGGATGCAGAGGCAAAGAAAATCCATGGTCGATGTGAGTGGCGAGGAGGACGCACTCACCCTCCCGCGGTCGGGGTTCGGTCTCATCCTCCGGGAGCCGCGCCGATCCGTGAGGAATCAGCCCCTCCTCCGCCAGATCGTCGAGGTCGTCCTGACGGATCGTCGACCGGATCCAGTCGCCCTGGATCCAGCCGCGCGGCAAACCAGACTGCGACGAGGATCCGCCCCGGCTGGACTTTTTCCCCTTCGCCTTCGTCGTCGCCTTTTTCGCGCGCTCAAGAGCCACCGTCTTTTCTTTCCCCATCGCCACGAACGGAGCCCGAACGGAGCGGCGGCGCTGGAGCAGGAGCAGGCACAGTGGGGAAAACTGAGAAGGGAGAAGAAGAATGAGGACGCACTGTTCAAAAACCCCGGTCCGGCGCCTTATATGGGGTTACTTCCGAGTGACTGACCTGTAGGCCCGGGCAATCTTATCAAATCCGGCAACAGTCGTGCGCGTGATACGTGGCAAAAAAGGCGGCACGGGAATCCAGGCGGCCTTGCCTTATCCAGCCCGATTACTATGGCCTCCTCCGCCCCGCGCGCTTCCCGAAATTCGAATCCCGCGAGATCCGCGGGCAGCAGAACAACTTTTCAGACGAAAGATCTCCTCCACATTAGCACTCGGACCTCTTCCAGCAAAAGTTCACTCGACAAAACCAGGAATGGATCAAGGCGACTGAAAAAGAAGTTGGTGTCACCACCTCGGTTCGTTGATCCAAAACAAGACACACCCGAAGCACGAAAAATGAGTCAGAAGTATTTTCAACTCCTTCTCCACTCAAACCCTGATCCATTCGGGGGCTAATGATGAGGACATGTACCTAGGGTAGGGTCACAGGCCTGACCTAAATACCCTCCCCAAGGACATCACTCTAAAGCCAGAAGCATTCGAGGGGCACCATCACCCACTCGACCAGAAACATTTCCACTCGGAGGAATCAAGATCACTCGAACGCAACAAGAAACACTCGACGGACAGAATACCTAAAGTCACTCTACACAGCAACAGTCGGGCATTAACTTCTAGACTTAATAGCCATTTATAACACTTTATTACGGACGTTACCAGTAACGCCCCTCTCTTGATGTACCTTAAATCCCTTGTAACGTGGGCCGGCTGGGGTCCTGGCGCACTCTATATAAGCCACCCCCCTCCACATGCACAAGGGTTCGCACCCCCTGTAACACACGCATATAATCCAGTCGACCGCCTGCGGGCTCCGAGACGTAGGGCTGTTACTTCCTCCGAGAAGGGCCTGAACTCGTAAAACTCGTGCGTACAACTACTCCATAGCTAGGATCTTGCCTCTACATCCCTACCCCCCATTCTACTGTCAGACTTGGAACCACGACACCGGATACTGAGAGCTTCAAAGCTTTGTGGGAGATAGCTTTCCCTTGAACCAGATTTCAAACCGGAATCCTTCTTTTTAAGCCGGAAATTTTCTGATGGCCTTTTAATTTTCACCAATATGGCGGTGTAGGGTCCTGCATTAGATAACTTTGCAAGCCGAAGTAATTACACTTTTAAAGAAAGCAATATATAATATAAAAATATACTGGATGGATTTCACCTAATATGTCAGGCCAGTTAATATCCACTGCAGTGTTGATGATCACCATGGTGAAGCTGAAATCAACCACGGCCGAGTCGGCCGCGGGAGCAGATAGATGCACTGGCCACGGTGTTGTAAGCCAGCGCGGACGGGCGAGTTGATGTAAACCGGGCCACAGGGACGGCGACTTGCGCATGTTCACACACCGGGTGGTATGATATAGAGGAAACGCCGGTGCAAAAATGCTGCTATCGCATACTCCGCACCCGCAATACAACACCTTATTTTGTAATGAACAACTATCCTGCATCAAAAAGTATTGCAAACAAAAATAATTGTTCACACAAAAAATAATATGTGCTGAAATAAACCGGACGGATATCACCTGGTCATTTTTGCTTGCAGGCTAGGAGAGCTTTCTCTGTATTATATGCATAATTGCATCGTGCACTTACTGGTACTCCCTCCGGTTTTGCTTTTACCAAGAGCCGGCTCAACAACGAGGGATTCCGGCGGTTTGAATGTGCCCCAGCGATGGGCGGTTTCATCGTAGCAGGCAGGCCCACAGAAGTAGTTTGGGGTGGAGGTGAGGCCACTTGGCCAGGTGTCAGGCCGACGCGCAGCGGCAGAGATAAACCGGCTCGCGGCGACTCAGGCACACCACTGCATCTTGTACATCTTCCTCCGCACAGAATCTGCTTCTAGTGTAAAAGGTATCTTTTTGGTGCTGAACCAGTCTGGTCCTTGGAGCTAGTACTTGAAGGACCTGACGAAGCCTGTATGCGCGTTGACTTGGCCCTCCCACACAGGGGCTCTTAGGCAGAGGCGGAACGAGGCCAGCGCCGCGGAAGCGAGGCGGCGAACCAGCGAGGTGAACCGCCACAGTAAGGCGGCGGGTTGAGGCGAAGCTAGTGCAGGCTACTAGTTGGAGCAGCAGCAACAAGCCGGTGCCGGCCGGACTGAGGCTGGAGCCAGGCTGGCGACTTAAAGCAGCCGGAGGCGCGGCAACTTGACCCGGCAGCAACCGGCATTGGAGGTGAGCTAACTTGAGGTAGTTTGCCGTAGAGACGGAGGCGGCCTGCCAGGATGGAACGGCGCAAGGCGAGCACAACTTCAGTACATCAGTAGCTCGGCGCTGCAGCAGTGATGGCAGGTTGGGTGGCGGGTTGATGTGCACGGCAGGTGTCGGCTCTGATGCAGCCAATTGGAGACAGCGCCAGGGGCAAGCGTCCCGCAGTAGGCCAGAACCAGCAGAGGCGGAACGAGGCCAGCAGCAGAGGTGACTTGAGAGGTGGCGATTCAATTCGGCCGTGATGGTGACTTGGCGACGGCGTCTTAAGACCACACCCAAGGAGGTGAGCAGCGGCTGCAAGGCCGTACGTCGGAGGTGGACAGCCGGTGAGGCGCGGTTCAGTGCGAGTCTGGTGACGACTCGTGACGGAGGTTGACGTGGGCGGTGAACCGGCGAGCGTCTCGAGCGTCGAGGCGGCGGTCAGCCGGCACGGGCGGCTTTATGGCAGTGGAGATGGAGCCGGCGAGACGCGTTGAACCGGCAGCGGATTGGTGATGGTGACCCAGAGACGGCGACTCGGTCCGGGCTCGCAGCTGTGGAGATGAGGGCATGTGGCCGGTGGCTTAGGAGTGGCTGGGGAGTAGCGTTGCACGGGCGGGTCACCGGTGAAACGGAGCAGCGATCTTCCGACAGGCAGTTTGCGATTTGAAGCAGGTCGCAGAACGGCAGCCGAAGCCGCAGCGGCTCACTGGCAACAGCAGTGTCCGGGTCGCGCGGGGGCGACTTGTGGAGGTGGCAGAGGCAGCTAGCGGCTCAAGGCGCAGCGACAGAGGCCGCAAGAACCGGCCGGCGTGCTAGAGACGGCGAGCGCACGGGAGGCAACCGATTGAGATGGAGGATGCGGCTTGTAGTAGAAGTAGACCGATGAGGTGACTCAGCGCAGAACAATCCGGAACAGAGGTTGCGCGTGGCGCGGAACTTGGTGATTCCCGCTCGGAGTCATGCAGGCGCGACCACGAGGAGGAAGAACGCAGTCGACGAGGCACAGAGGTGCATGAGCCGGAGGCCGGGTCGGAGACGCGCAGGCCAGAGACCGGGACGGAGGCGGCTTTGCGCAGGCAGGTGTCGGTGTCAAAACCGGCGGATCTCGGGTAGGGGGTCCCGAACTGTGCGTCTTAGGCGGATGGTAACAGGAGGCGGGGGACACAATGTTTACCCAGGTTCGGGCCCTCTCGATGGAGGTAATACCCTACTTCCTACTTGATTGATCTTGATGATATGAGTATTACAAGAGTTGATCTACCACGAGATCGTAGAGGCTAAACCCTAGAATCTAGCCTATGATTATGATTGTTGTTGTCCTACGGACTAAACCCTCCAGTTTATATAGACACCGGAGGGGGCTAGGGTTACACAGAGTCGGTTACAAGGGAGGAGATCTACATATCCGAATTGCCAAGCTTGCCTTCCACGCAAAGGAGAGTCCCATCCGGACACGGGACGAAGTATTGAGTCTTGTATCTTCATAGTCCAACAGTCCGGCCAAAGTGTATAGTCCGGCTGTCCGAGGACCCCCTTATCCAGGACTCCCTCAGTAGCCCCTGAACCAGGCTTCAATGACGATGAGTCCGGCGCGCAGATCGTCTTCGGCATTGGAAGGCGGGTTCCTCCTCCGAATACTCAATAGAAGATTTTGAACACAAGGATCGTGTCCGGCTCTGCAAAACAAATTCCACATACCACCGTAGAGAGTATAATATTCCACAAATCTAATCTGCTGACAACTTTCCATAACGTGACACCACGCCATGGCCCGGTCATTATTCGAACCGTTTTTCTCAACCAGCTACTGCACATACTACGAGGCGGTTTTCTTGGCACGTCTTGTCGAAGCAGAGATCGTGTCCCCTTATCACGAGATTCTCATCAATACGGGTGCGGGTAACCCGATCGTGCCTGCTGGTATGACTCCTCGATTTTAGACAAGTTCCAAACGGCCACGCGGGGGATGCTTGATATTCACCCTCTTTATAAAGGGACCAAGGCCTGTCCTTTTCTACTCGCGCCCGATCCTTCGCTTCCCCCACCTCGAATTCCAACACCCAAGGCTCAGACTAAGCGCTTCGGACCTTCAACCATGTCCGGATCCAACCTTCAAGGCCGATGGATGGCCTCCTCTGTCACAGAGGAGGACATCAAGAAGCTAAGAGAAGCCAGATATCTGACCCCCGAAATCGCGCACAGGCTGCCTGCTCAAGGGCAGGTCATCCCCACCCCCGAACCCAACGAGAGTGTCGTATTTGTTTCCCACTTCCTCCGAGGGCTAGGCTTTAGTCTTGATCCCTTCGTCAGAGGGCTTATGTTCTATTATGGGCTCGATTTCCATGATCTAGCTCCAGATTCCATCCTTCACATCTCGTCGTTTATCGTCGTGTGTGAGGCCTTCCTCCGCATCACCCCACACTTCGGCTTATGGCTCAAGACCTTCAATGTGAAGCCGAAGATAACCAATGGGCGACACGCAGAGTGCGGAGGCGCCGTAATAAGCAAAGGCGCCGATGCCCCATGGATAAAGGGTTCCTTCCCGGAGATGTCCAACTTATGGCAGCAGGAGTGGTTTTACATCACAGCTCCCTGAAGTACTAAGTGGGTAGCTGCCCCCACCTTCCGTTCGGGCCCCCCACCACAACTGGCGTCATGGGTCAACAAGGGGCTGGACTGGGGGCCAGTTAATGACGTGCCAACATTGCAGAGTCGCATCCGAGATCTCCTTGCTACCTCTTGAGCACTGCGTTGCTTTTCCTTGAAGAGGAAAGGGTGATGCAGCAAAGTAGCGTAAGTATTTCCCTCAGTTTTTGAGAACCAAGGTATCAATCCAGTAGGAGGCTACGCGCGAGTCCCTCGTACCTACACAAAACAAATAACTCCTCGCAACCAACGCGATAAGGGGTTGTCAATCCCTTCACGGTCACTTACGAGAGTGAGATCTGATAGATATGATAGGATAATATTTTTTGGTATTTTTGTGATAAAGATGAAAAGGAAAATAAAAGCAAAGTAAAAAGCAAAGGAAATAACTAAGTGTTGGAAGATTAATATGATGAAGATAGACCCGGGGGCCATATGTTTCACTAGTGGCTTCTCTCAATAGCATAAATATTTTACGGTGGGTGAACGAATTACTGTTGAGCAATTGACAGAATTGAGCATAGTTATGAGAATATCTAGGTATGATCATGTATATAGGCATCACGTCCGAGACAAGTAGACCGACTCATGCCTGCATCTACTACTATTACTCCACTCATCGACCGCTATCCAGCATGCATCTAGAGTATTAAGTTCATGAAAACAGAGTAACGCCTTAAGCAAGATGACATGATGTAGAGGGATAAATTCACGCAATATGATAAAAAACCCATCTTGTTATCCTCGATGGCAACAATACAATACGTGCCTTGTTGCCCCTACTGTCACTGGGAAAGGACACCGCAAGATTGAACCCAAAGCTAAGCACTTCTCCCATTGCAAGAAAGATCAATCTAGTAGGCCAAACCAAACTGATAATTCAAAGAGACTTGTAAAGATAACCAATCATACATAAAAGAATTCAGAGAAGATTCCAATATTGTTCATAGATAATCTTGATCATAAACCCACAATTCATCGGTCTCAACAAACACACCGCAAAAAGAAGATTACATCGAATACATCTCCACGGGAGAGGGGGAGAACATTGTATTGAGATCCAAAAAGAGAGAAGAAGCCATCTAGCTACTAACTATGGACCCGAAGGTCTGAGGTAAACTACTCACACTTCATCAGAGAGGCTATGGTGTTGATGTAGAAGCCCTCCGTGATGGATGCCCCTCCGGCGGAGCTCCGGAATAGGCCCCAAGATGGGATCTCGTGGGTACAGAAGGTTGCGGCGGTGGAATTAGGTTTTTGGCTTCGTATCTGATCGTTTGGGGGTATGTAGGCATATATAGGAGGAAGGAGTACGTCGGTGGAGAACCAGGGGGCCCATGAGGGTGGAGGGCGCGCCCCCCTACCGCGTGGCCTCCTCTTTTGTTTCTTGACGTAGGGTCCAAGTCTCCTGGATCATATTCTTCCTAAAAATCACGTTCCCGAAGGTTTCATTCCGTTTGGACTCCGTTTGATATTCCTTTTCTGCGAAACTCTGAAATAGGCAAAAAACAGCAATTCTGGGCTGGGCCTCCGGTTAATAGGTTAGTCCCAAAAATAATATAAAAGTGGATAATAAAGCCCAATAATGTCCAAACAGTAGATAATATAGCATGGAGCAATCAAAAATTATAGATACGTTAGAGACGTATCAGGCATCCCCAAGCTTAATTCCTGCTCGTCCTCGAGTAGGTAAATGATAAAAACAGAATTTTTGATGCGGAGTGCAACTTGGCATAATTTTAATGTAATTCTTCTTAATTGTGGTATGAATATTCAGATCCAAAAGATTCAAGACAAAAGTTTAATATTGACATAAAAATAATAATACTTCAAGCATACTAATAGAGCAATCATGTCTTCTCAAAATAACATGGCCAAAGAAAGTTATCCCTACAAAATCATATAGTCTGGCTATGCTCTATCTTCACCACACAAAGTATTTAAGTCATGCACAACCCCGATGACAAGCCAAGCAATTGTTTCATACTTTTGACATTCTCAAACTTTTTCAATCTTCACGCAATACATGAGCGTGAGCCATGGATATAGCACTATATGTGGAATAGAATGGTGGTCGTGGAGAAGACAAAAAAGGGAGAAGATAGTCTCACATCAACTAGGCGTATCAACGGGCTATGGAGATGCCCATCAATAGATATCAATGTGAGTGAGTAGGGATTTCCATGCAACGGATGCACTAGAGCTATAAGCATATGAAAGCTCAACAAAAGAAACTAAGTGGGTGTGCATCCAACTCGCTTGGTCACGAAGACCTAGGGCATTTGAGGAAGCCCATCATTGGAATATACAAGCCAAGTTCTATAATGAAAAATTCCCACTAGTATATGAAAGTGACAAAATGAGAGACTCTCTATCATGAAGATCATGGTGCTACTTTGAAGCACAAGTGTGGTAAAAGGATAGTAACATTGTCCCTTCTCTATTTTTCTCTCATTTTTTTATTTTTTTTATTTGGGCCTTTTCTCTTTTTTTATGGCCTCTTTTCTTTTTTTTTCGTCCGGAGTCTCATCCCGACTTGTGGGGGAATCATAGTCTCCATCATCCTTTTCCTCACTTGGGACAATGCTCTAAAAATGAAGATCATCACACTTTTATTTTCTTGCAACTCAACAATTACAACTCGATACTTAGAGCAAAATATGACTCTATATGAATGCCTCCGGCGGTGTACCGGGATATGCAATGAATCAAGAGTGACATGTATGAAAGAATTATGAATGGTGGCTTTGCCACAAATACGATGTCAACTACATCATGCTAAGCAATATGACAATGATGGAGCGTGTCATAATAAACGGAACGGTGGAAAGTTGCATGGCAATATATCTCGGAATGGCTATGGAAATGCCATGATAGGTAGGTATGGTGGCTGTTTTGAGGAAGGTATATGGTGGGTATATGATACCGGCGAAAAGTGTGCGGTATTAGAGAGGCTAGCAATGGTGGAAGGAAGAAAAGTGCGTATAATCCATGGACTCAACATTAGTCATAAAGAACTCATATACTTATTGCAAAAATCTACAAGTTATCAAAGCAAAGTATTACGCGCATGCTCCTAGGGGGATAGATTGGTAGGAAAAGACCATCGCTCGTCCCCGACCGCCACTCATAAGGAAGACAATCAATAAATAAATCATGCTCCGACTTCATCACATAACGGTTCACCATACGTGCATGTTACGGGAATCACAAACTTTAACACAAGTATTTCTCAAATTGACAACTACTCAACTAGCATGACTCTAATATCACCATCTTCATATCTCAAAACAATTATCAAGCATCAAACTTCTCATAGTATTCAACACACTCATAAGAAAGTTTTTACTATTCTTGAATACCAAGCATATTAGGATTATTTAAGCAAATTACCATGCTATTTAAGACTCTCAAAATAATCTAAGTGAAGCATGAGAGATCAATAGTTTCTATAAAACAAATCCACCACCGTGCTCTAAAAGATACAAGTGAAGTACTAGAGCAAAACTATATAACTCAAAAGATATAAGTGAAGCACAAAGAGTATTCTAACAAATTCCAAACCATGTATGGCTCTCTCAAAAGGTGTGTACAGCAAGGATGATTGTGGTAAACTAAAAGGCAAAGACTCAAATCATACAAGGCGCTCCAAGCAAAACACATATCATGTGGTGAATAAAAATATAGCTCCAAGTAAAGTTACCGATGGAAGTAGACGAAAGAGGGGATGCCTTCCGGGGCATCCCCAAGCTTTGGCTTTATGGTGTCTTAGATTATCTTGGGGGTGCCATGGGCATCCCCAAGCTTAGGCTCTTGCCACTCCTTGTTCGATAATCCATAAAAAAAATTCACCCAAAACATGAAAACTTCACAACACAAAACTCAACAGAAATCTCGTGAGCTCCGTTAGCGAAAGAAAACAAAAGACCACTTCAAGGTACTTTAATGAACTCATTCTTTATTTATATTGGTGTTGAACCTACTGTATTCCAACTTCTCTATGGTTTATAAACTATTTTACTAGCCATAGATTCATCAAAATAAGCAAACAACACACGAAAAACAGAATCTGTCAAAAACAGAACAGACTGTAGTATTCTGTAACTAACGCAAACTTCTGAAACTCCAAAACATCAGCCAAAATAGGGCAACCTAGGAAATTTGTTTATTGATCGGCAGCAATTGGAATCAGTATTTTATCACGTTCTGGTGATTTTTAACAATTGTTTTCGTGAAAAGCAAGTTTCTGGAAATTACAGCAAGATCAAATAACTATCATCCAAGAAGACACTAATTAAAACATAAAAACACATCTAAACAGAGGCTAGAAAAAATATTTATTACTAAACAGAATCAAAAAGCAAAAAAACTAAAAATAAAATTGGGTTGCCTCCCAACAAGCGCTATCGTTTAACGCCCCTAGCTAGGCATAAAAGCAAGGATAGATCTAGGTATTGCCATCTTTGGTAGGCAATCCATAAGTAGCTCTCATGATAGATTCATATGGTAATTTTATTTTCTTCCTAGGGAAGTTTTCCATGCCCTTCTTTAATGGAAATTGGAATCTAATATTCCCTTCCTTCATATCAATAATTGCACCAATCGTTCTAAGAAAAGGTCTACCAAGAATAATAGGACATGAAGGATTGCAATCTATATCAAGAACGATAAAATCTACGGGCACATAGTTCCTATTTGCAACAATAAGAACATCATTAATTCTTCCCATAGGTTTCTTAATAGTGTAATCCGCAAGGTGCAAGTTTAGAGAGCAATCATTAAAATCACGGAAATCTAGCAAATCGCACAAAGTTTTGGGAATAGTGGAAACACTAGCACCCAAATCACATAAAGCATAGAATTCATGATCCTTAATCTTAATTTTAATAGTTGGTTCCCACTCATCATAAAGTTTTCTAGGGATAGAAACTTCCAACTCAAGCTTTTCTTCATAAGATTGCATCAAGGCATCAACGATATGTTTAGTAAACGCTTTATTTTGACTATAAGCATGAGGAGAATTTAGCACGGATTGCAACAAGGAAATACAATCAATCAAAGAAAAAATTTCATAATTAAATTCCTTGAAATCCAAAATAGTGGGTTTATTAATATCTAGGGTTTTGATTTCTTCAATCCCACTTTTATCAATTTTAGCATCAAGATCTAAAAACTCCGAATTTTTGGAACGCCTTCTAGGTAAAGGTGGATCATATTCAGTCCCATCATTATCAAGATTCATATTGCAAAACAAAGATTTAATAGGGAACACATCAATAACTTTTAGATCTTCATCTTTATTTTCATAGAGATTGGAAGAACACGCTTTTATAAAGCAATCTTTCTTAGCACGCATCCTAGCGGTTCTTTCTTTGCACTCATCAATGGAAATTCTCATGGCTTTGAGAGACTCATTGATATCATGCTTAGGAGGAATAGATCTAAGCTTTAAAGAATCAACATCAAGAGAAATTCTATCAACGTTCCTAGCCAATTCATCAACTTTAAGCAATTTCTCTTCAAGCAAAGCATTGAAATTCTTTTGCGAATTCATAAACTCTTTAACACTAGTCTCAAATTCAGAGGGCATCTTATTAAAATTTCCATAAGAGTTGTTGTAGGAATTTCCATAATTATTAGAGGAATTACTAGGATAAGGCCTAGGATTAAAGTTTCCTCTATATGCGTTGTTACCAAAATTATTCCTACCAACAAAATTCACGTCCATAGATTCATTATTATTCTCAATCAAAGTAGACAAAGGCATATCATTAGGATCAGAAGAAACACTCTTAGTAGCAAATAATTTCATAAGTTCATCCATCTTTCCACTCAAAACATTAATTTCTTCTATCGCATGCACTTTTTTATTAGTAGATCTTTCAGTGTGCCATTGAGAATAATTAACCATAATATTATCTAGGAGTTTAGTAGCTTCTCCTAAAGTGATTTCCATAAAAGTGCCTCCCTCGGCCGAATCTAAAAGATTTCTAGAAGCAAAATTCAATCCGGCAAAAAAAATTTGTATAATCATCCACAAATTCAAACCATGAGTAGGGCAATTACGTATCATTAATTTCATCCTCTCCCAAGCTTGTGCAACATGTTCATGATCAAGTTGCTTAAAATTCATAATATCGTTTCTAAGAGAGATGATCTTAGCGGGAGGAAAATACTTAAAGATAAAAGCATCTTTGCACTTGTTCCAAGAATCAATACTATTTTTAGGCAAAGACGAAAACCAAGCTTTAGCACGATCTCTAAGCGAAAAAGGAAATAGCTTCAATTTAACAATATCATTATCAATATCTTTCTTCTTTTGCATATCACACAAATCAACGAAGCTATTTAGATGAGTAGCGGCATCTTCACTAGGAAGGCCGGTGAATTGATCTTTCATGACAAGATTCAACAAAGCAGCATTGATTTCACAAGATTCAGTATCGGTAAGAGGAGCAATCGGAGTGCTAAGGAAATCATTATTGTCGGTATTGGTAAAGTCACACAATTTGGTATTATCTTGAGCCATCGTGACAAACAAGCAATCCAACACACGAGCAAACAAAAAGCAAGCAAAAAAGAGGCAAACAGAAAAGAGAGGGCGAATAAAACGGCAAGGGCGAAGTGGGGGAGAGGAAAACGAGAGGCAAATGGCAAATAATGTAATGCGGGAGATAAGGGATTTGTGATGGGTACTTGGTATGTTGACTTTTGCGTAGACTCCCCAGCAACGGCACCAGAAATGGCTCGTTGTCGGGGGTCCAAATCTTGACTTGGCCTTGCGTAAGCCTCCCCGGCAACGGCGCCAGAAATCTTCTTGCTACCTCTTGAGCACTGCGTTGGTTTTTCCTTGAAGAGGAAAGGGTGATGCAGCAAAGTAGCGTAAGTATTTCCCTCAGTTTTTGAGAACCAAGGTATCAATCCAGTAGGAGGCTGCGCGCGAGTCCCTCGTACCTACACAAAACAAATAACTCCTGGCAACCAACGTGATAAGGGGTTGTCAATCCCTTCACGGTCACTTACGAGAGTGAGATCTGATAGATATGATAGGATAATATTTTTTGGTATTTTTGTGATAAAGATGCAAAGTAAAATAAAAGAAAAGTAAAAAGCAAAGGAAATAACTAAGTGTTGGAAGATTAATATGATGAAGATAGACCCGGGGGCCATATGTTTCACTAGTGGCTTCTCTCAAGAGCATAAATATTTTACGGTGGGTGAACGAATTACTGTTGAGCAATTGACAGAATTGAGCATAGTTATGATAATATCTAGGTATGATCATGTATATAGGCATCACGTCCGAGACAAGTAGACCGACTCCTGCCTGCATCTACTACTATTACTCCACTCATCGATCGTTATCCAGCATGCATCTAGAGTATTAAGTTCATGAAAACAGAGTAACGCCTTAAGCAAGATGACATGATGTAGAGGGATAAATTCATGCAATATGATAAAAAAACCATCTTGTTATCCTCGATGGCAACAATACAATACGTGCCTTGCTGCCCCTACTGTCACTGGGAAAGGACACCGCAAGATTGAACCCAAAGCTAAGCACTTCTCCCATTGCAAGAAAGATCAATCTAGTAGGCCAAACCAAACTGATAATTCAAAGAGACTTGTAAAGATAACCAATCATACATAAAAGAATTCAGAGAAGATTCCAATATTGTTCATAGATAATCTTGATCATAAACCCACAATTCATCGGTCTCAACAAACACACCGCAAAAAGAAGATTACATCGAATACATCTCCACGGGAGAGGGGGAGAACATTGTATTGAGATCCAAAAAGAGAGAAGAAGCCATCTAGCTACTAACTATGGACCCGAAGGTCTGAGGTAAACTACTCACACTTCATCAGAGAGGCTATGGTGTTGATGTAGAAGCCCTCCGTGATGGATGCCCCTCCGGCGGAGCTCCGGAATAGGCCCCAAGATGGGATCTCGTGGGTACAGAAGGTTGCGGCGGTGGAATTAGGTTTTTGGCTTCGTATCTGATCGTTTGGGGGTATGTAGGCATATATAGGAGGAAGGAGTACGTCGGTGGAGAACCAGGGGGCCCATGAGGGTGGAGGGCGCGCCCCCCTACCGCGTGGCCTCCTCTTTTGTTTCTTGACGTAGGGTCCAAGTCTCCTGGATCATATTCTTCCTAAAAATCACGTTCCCGAAGGTTTCATTCCGTTTGGACTCCGTTTGATATTCCTTTTCTGCGAAACTCTGAAATAGGCAAAAAACAGCAATTCTGGGCTGGGCCTCCGGTTAATAGGTTAGTCCCAAAAATAATATAAAAGTGGATAATAAAGCCCAATAATGTCCAAACAGTAGATAATATAGCATGGAGCAATCAAAAATTATAGATACGTTAGAGACGTATCAGGCATCCCCAAGCTTAATTCCTGCTCGTCCTCGAGTAGGTAAATGATAAAAACAGAATTTTTGATGCGGAGTGCAACTTGGCATAATTTTAATGTAATTCTTCTTAATTGTGGTATGAATATTCAGATCCGAAAGATTCAAGACAAAATTTTAATATTGACATAAAAATAATAATACTTCAAGCATACTAACAAAGCAATCATGTCTTCTCAAAATAACATGGCCAAAGAAAGTTATCCCTACAAAATCATATAGTCTGGCTATGCTCTATCTTCACCACACAAAGTATTTAAGTCATGCACAACCCCGATGACAAGCCAAGCAATTGTTTCATACTTTTGACATTCTCAAACTTTTTCAATCTTCACGCAATACATGAGCGTGAGCCATGGATATAGCACTATATGTGGAATAGAATGGTGGTCGTGGAGAAGACAAAAAAGGGAGAAGATAGTCTCACATCAACTAGGCGTATCAACGGGCTATGGAGATGCCCATCAATAGATATCAATGTGAGTGAGTAGGGATTGCCATGCAACGGATGCACTAGAGCTATAAGCATATGTAAGCTCAACAAAAGAAACTAAGTGGGTGTGCATCCAACTCGCTTGGTCACGAAGACCTAGGGCATTTGAGGAAGCCCATCATTGGAATATACAAGCCAAGTTCTATAATGAAAAATTCCCACTAGTATATGAAAGTGACAAAATGAGAGACTCTCT
Organism: Triticum aestivum; assembly: GCF_018294505.1. NCBI lineage: Eukaryota > Viridiplantae > Streptophyta > Magnoliopsida > Poales > Poaceae > Triticum > Triticum aestivum. The sequence continues at coordinate 486,962,321 of NC_057802.1, read as the reverse complement.
ATCATGAAGATCATGGTGCTACTTTGAAGCACAAGTGTGGTAAAAGGATAGTAACATTGTCCCTTCTCTCTTTTTCTCTCTTTTTTTTATTTTTTTTATTTGGGCCTTTTCTCTTTTTTTATGGCCTCTTTTTCTTTTTTTTCGTCCGGAGTCTCATCCCAACTTGTGGGGGAATCATAGTCTCCATCATCCTTTTCCTCACTTGGGACAATGCTCTAAAAATGAAGATCATCACACTTTTATTTTCTTGCAACTCAACAATTACAACTCGATACTTAGAGCAAAATATGACTCTATATGAATGCCTCCGGCGGTGTACCGGGATATGCACTGAATCAAGAGTGACATGTATGAAAGAATTATGAATGGTGGCTTTGCCACAAATACGATGTCAACTACATCATGCTAAGCAATATGACAATGATGGAGCGTGTCATAATAAACGGAACGGTGGAAAGTTGCATGGCAATATATCTCGGAATGGCTATGGAAATGCCATGATAGGTAGGTATGGTGGCTGTTTTGAGGAAGGTATATGGTGGGTGTATGATACCGGCGAAAAGTGTGCGGTATTAGAGAGGCTAGCAATAGTGGAAGGAAGAAAAGTGCGTATAATCCATGGACTCAACATTAGTCATAAATATGTCGCAATTGACGCATACTATGATTATGAGATATGGCAGATGGACGTCAAAACGGCATTCCTTAATGGCTTCCTTAAGGAAGAGTTGTATATGATGCAGGCGGAAGGTTTTGTCGATCCTAAGAATGCTAACAAAGTATGCAAGCTCCAGCGCTCAATCTATGGGCTGGTGCAAGCGTCTCGGAGTTGGAACATTCGCTTTGATGAGATGATCAAAGCGTTTGGGTTTACACAGACTTATGGAGAAGCCTGTGTTTACAAGAAAGTGAGTGGGAGCTCTGTAGCATTTCTCATATTATATGTGGATGACATACTATTGATGGGAAATGATATAGAATTCTTGGAAAGTATAAAGGCCTATTTGAATAAGTGTTTTTCAATGAAGGACCTTGGAGAAGCTGCTTATATATTAGGCATCAAGATCTATAGAGATAGATCAAGACGCCTCATTGGTCTTTCACAGAGTACATACCTTGACAAGATATTGAAGAAGTTCAATATGGATCAGTCCAAGAAGGGGTTCTTGCCTGTATTGCAAGGTGTGCAATTGAGCACGGCTCAATGCCCGACCACGGCAGAAGATAGAGAAAAGATGAGTGTCATCCCCTATGCCTCGGCCATAGGGTCTATTATGTATGCCATGCTGTGTACCAGACCTGATGTAAACCTTGCCGTGAGTTTGGTAGGAAGGTACCAAAGTAATCCTGGACAGCGGTCAAGAATATCCTGAAGTACCTGAAGAGGACTAAGGATATGTTTCTCGTTTATGGAGGTGACGAAGAGCTCGTCGTAAAGGGTTACGTCGACGCTAGCTTCGACACAGATCTGGATGACTCGAAGTCACAAACCGGATACGTGTATATTTTGAATGGAGGAGCAGTAAGCTGGTGCAGTTGCAAGAAAAGCGTCGTGGCGGGATCTACTTGTGAAGCGGAGTACATGGCAGCCTCGGAGGCAGCACAGGAAGCAGTCTGGATGAAGGAGTTCATTACCGACCTAGGGGTGATTCCCAATGCGTCGGGCCCGATGACTCTCTTCTGTGACAACACTGGAGCTATTGCCCTTGCGAAGGAGCCCAGGTTTCACAGGAAGACCAGGCATATCAAGCGTCGCTTCAACTCCATTCGTGAAAGTGTTCAAAATGGAGACATAGATATTTGTAAAGTACATACGGACCTGAATGTAGCAGATCCGTTGACTAAACCTCTCCCTAGAGCAAAACATGATCAACACCAGGACGCAATGGGTGTTCGATTCATCACAATGTAACTAGATTATTGACTCTAGTGCAAGTGGGAGACTGTTGGTAATATGCCCTAGAGGCAATAAATGGTTATTATTATATTTCATTGTTCATGGTAATTGTCTATTGTTCATGCTATAATTGTGTTATCCGGAAATCGTAATACATGTGTGAACACATAGACCACAATGTGTCCCTAGTAAGCCTCTAGTTGACTAGCTCGTTGATCAACAGATAGTCATGATTTCCTGGCTATGGACATGGGATGTCATTGATAACGGGATCATATCATTAGGAGAATGATGTGATGGACAAGACCCAATCCTAAGCATAGCTCAAAGATCGTGTAGTTCGTTTGCTAGAGCTTTTCCAATGTCAAGTATATTTTCCTTATACCATGAGATCGTGCAACTCCCGGATACCATAGGAGTACTTTGGGTGTGCCAAACGTCACAACGTAACTGGGTGACTATAAAGGTGCACTACGGGTATCTCCGAAAGTGTCTGTTGGGTTGGCACGGATCGAGACTGGGATTTGTCACTCCGTATGACCGAGAGGTATCTCTGGGCCCACTCGGTAATGCATCATCATAATGAGCTCAATGTGACTAAGGAGTTAGTCACGGGATCATGCATTGCGGTACGAGTAAAGAGACTTGCCGGTAACGAGATTGAACAAGGTATTGGGATACCGACGATCGAATCTCGGGCAAGTAACATATCGATTGACAAAGGGAATTGTATACGGGATTGATTGAATCCTCGACATCGTGGTTCATCCGATGAGATCATCGTGAAACATGTGGGAGCCAACATGGGTATCCAGATCCCGCTGTTGGTTATTGACCGGAGAGGCGTCTCGGTCATGTCTGCATGTCTCCCGAACCCGTAGGGTCTACACACTTAAGGTTCGGTGACGCTAGGGTTGTAGAGATATGAGTATGCGGAAACCCGAAAGTTGTTCGGAGTCCCGGATGAGATCCCGGACGTCACGAGGAGTTCTGGAATGGTCCGGAGGTGAAGAATTATATATAGGAAGTCAAGTTTCGGCTACCGGGAAAGTTTCGGGGGTCACCGGTATTGTACCGGGACCACCGGAAGGGTCCCGGGGGTCCACCGGGTGGGGCCACCTATCCCGGAGGGCCCCATGGGCTGAAGTGGGAAGGGAACCAGCCCTTAGTGGGCTGGGGCGCCCCCCATGGGCCTCCCCCTGCGCCTAGGGTTGGAAACCCTAGGGTGGGGGGGCGCCCCACTTGCCTTGGGGGGCAAGTCTCCCCCCTGGCCGCCGCCCCCCATGCAGATGGGTTCCTGGCCGGCGCCCCCCCTCCCAGGGGGCCTATATAAAGGGGGGAGGGAGGGCAGCAGTACTACAGCCTTGGGCGCCTCCCTCCTCCCCTGCTACACCTCTCCCTCTCGCAGAAGCTCGGCGAAGCCCTGCCGAGATCCTGCTACATGCACCACCACGCCGTCGTGCTGCTGGATCTCCATCAACCTCTCCTTCCCCCTTGCTGGATCAAGAAGGAGGAGACGTCGCTGCACCATACGTGTGTTGAACGCAGAAGTGTCGTCCGTTCGGCACTCGGTCATCGGTGATTTGGATCACGGCGAGTACGACTCCATCAACCACGTTCATTGGAACGCTTCCGCTCGCGATCTACAAGGGTATGTAGATGCACTCCTTTCCCCTCGTTGCTAGTATACTCCATAGATGGATCTTGGTGAGCGTAGGAAAATTTTAAAATTCTGCTACGATCCCCAACATTCTTATCAATAATTGCACCAATCGTTCTAAGAAAAGGTCTACCAAGAATAATAGGACATGAAGGATTGCAATCTATATCAAGAACGATAAAATCTACGGGCACATAGTTCCTATTTGCAACAATAAGAACATCATTAATTCTTCCCATAGGTTTCTTAATAGTGGAATCCGCAAGGTGCAAGTTTAGAGAGCAATCACTAAAATCACGGAAATCTAGCAAATCGCACAAAGTTTTGGGAATAGTGGAAACACTAGCACCCAAATCACATAAAGCATAGAATTCATGATCCTTAATCTTAATTTTAATAGTTGGTTCCCACTCATCATAAAGTTTTCTAGGGATAGAAACTTCCAACTCAAGCTTTTCTTCATAAGATTGCATCAAGGCATCAACGATATGTTTAGTAAACGCTTTATTTTGACTATAAGCATGAGGAGAATTTAGCACGGATTGCAACAAGGAAATACAATCAATCAAAGAAAAAATTTCATAATTAAATTCCTTGAAATCCAAAATAGTGGGTTTATTAATATCTAGGGTTTTGATTTCTTCAATCCCACTTTTATCAATTTTAGCATCAAGATCTAAAAACTCCGAATTTTTGGAACGCCTTCTAGGTAAAGGTGGATCATATTCAATCCCATCATTATCAAGATTCATATTGCAAAACAAAGATTTAATAGGGAACACATCAATAACTTTTAGATCTTCATCTTTATTTTCATAGAGATTGGAAGAACACGCTTTTATAAAGCAATCTTTCTTAGCACGCATCCTAGCGGTTCTTTCTTTGCACTCATCAATGGAAATTCTCATGGCTTTGAGAGACTCATTGATATCATGCTTAGGAGGAATAGATCTAAGCTTTAAAGAATCAACATCAAGAGAAATTCTATCAACGTTCCTAGCCAATTCATCAACTTTAAGCAATTTCTCTTCAAGCAAAGCATTGAAATTCTTTTGCGAATTCATAAACTCTTTAACACTAGTCTCAAATTCAGAGGGCATCTTATTAAAATTTCCATAAGAGTTGTTGTAGGAATTTCCATAATTATTAGAGGAATTACTAGGATAAGGCCTAGGATTAAAGTTTCCTCTATATGCGTTGTTACCAAAATTATTCCTACCAACAAAATTCACGTCCATAGATTCATTATTATTCTCAATCAAAGTAGACAAAGGCATATCATTAGGATCAGAAGAAACACTCTTAGTAGCAAATAATTTCATAAGTTCATCCATCTTTCCACTCAAAACATTAATTTCTTCTATCGCATGCACTTTTTTATTAGTAGATCTTTCAGTGTGCCATTGAGAATAATTAACCATAATATTATCTAGGAGTTTAGTAGCTTCTCCTAAAGTGATTTCCATAAAAGTGCCTCCCTCGGCCGAATCTAAAAGATTTCTAGAAGCAAAATTCAATCCGGCAAAAAAAATTTGTATAATCATCCACAAATTCAAACCATGAGTAGGGCAATTACGTATCATTAATTTCATCCTCTCCCAAGCTTGTGCAACATGTTCATGATCAAGTTGCTTAAAATTCATAATATCGTTTCTAAGAGAGATGATCTTAGCGGGAGGAAAATACTTAAAGATAAAAGCATCTTTGCACTTGTTCCAAGAATCAATACTATTTTTAGGCAAAGACGAAAACCAAGCTTTAGCACGATCTCTAAGCGAAAAAGGAAATAGCTTCAATTTAACAATATCATTATCAATATCTTTCTTCTTTTGCATATCACACAAATCAACGAAGCTATTTAGATGAGTAGCGGCATCTTCACTAGGAAGGCCGGTGAATTGATCTTTCATGACAAGATTCAACAAAGGAGCATTGATTTCACAAGATTCAGTATCGGTAAGAGGAGCAATCGGAGTGCTAAGGAAATCATTATTGTCGGTATTGGTAAAGTCACACAATTTGGTATTATCTTGAGCCGTCGTGACAAACAAGCAATCCAACACACGAGCAAACAAAAAGCAAGCGAAAAAGAGGCAAACAGAAAAGAGAGGGCGAATAAAACGGCAAGGGTGAAGTGGGGGAGAGGAAAACAAGAGGCAAATGGCAAATAATGTAATGCGGGAGATAAGGGATTTGTGATGGGTACTTGGTATGTTGACTTTTGCGTAGACTCCCCGGCAACGGCGCCAGAAATGGCTCGTTGTCGGGAGTCCAAATCTTGACTTGGCCTTGCGTAAGCCTCCCCGGCAACGGCGCCAGAAATCTTCTTTCTACCTCTTGAGCACTGCGTTGGTTTTTCCTTGAAGAGGAAAGGGTGATGCAGCAAAGTAGTGTAAGTATTTCCCTCAGTTTTTGAGAACCAAGGTATCAATCCAGTAGGAGGCTACGCGCGAGTCCCTCGTACCTACACAAAACAAATAACTCCTCGAAACCAACGCAATAAGGTGTTGTCAATCCCTTCACGGTCACTTACGAGAGTGAGATATGATAGGATAATATTTTTTGGTATTTTTGTGATAAAGATGCAAAGTAAAATAAAAGCAAAGTAAAAAGCAAAGGAAATAACTAAGTGTTGGAAGATTGATATGATGAAGATAGACCCGGGGGCCATATGTTTCACTAGTGGCTTCTCTCAAGAGCATAAATATTTTACGGTGGGTGAACGAATTACTGTTGAGCAATTGACAGAATTGAGCATAGTTATGATAATATCTAGTTATGATCATGTATATAGGCATCTTGTCCGAGACAAGTAAACCGACTCCTGCCTGCATCTACTACTATTACTCCACTCATCGACCGCTATCCAGCATGCATCTAGAGTATTAAGTTCATGAAAACAGAGTAACGCCTTAAGCAAGATGACATGATGTAGAGGGATAAATTCATGCAATATGATAAAAACCCCATCTTGTTATCCTCGATGGCAACAATACAATACGTGCCTTGCTGCCCCTACTGTCACTGGGAAAGGACACCGCAAGATTGAACCCAAAGCTAAGCACTTCTCCCATTGCAAGAAAGATCAATCTAGTAGGCCAAACCAAACTGATAATTCGAAGAGACTTGCAAAGATAACCAATCATACATAAAAGAATTCAGAGAAGATTCAAATATTGTTCATAGATAATCTTGATCATAAACCCACAATTCATCGGTCTCAACTGAAGGAAATATGCCCTAGAGGCAATAATAAAGTATTATATATTTCCTTATATCATGATAAATGTTTATTATTCATGCTAGAATTGTATTAACTGGAAACATAATACATGTGTGAATACATAGACAAACAAAGTGTCACTAGTATGCCTCTACTTGACTAGTTCGTTAATCAAACATGGTTATGTTTCCTAGCCATAGACATGAGTTGTCATTTGATTAACGGGATCACCTCATTAGGAGAATGACGTGATTGACATGACCCATTACATTAGCTTAGCACCCGATCGTTTAGCATGTTGCTATTGCTTTCTTCATGACTTATACATGTTCCTATGACTATGAGATTATGCAACTCCCGTTTACCGGAGGAACACTTTGTGTGCTACCAAACATCACAACGTAACTGGGTGATTATAAAGGTGCTCTACAGGTGTCTCCAAAGGTACTTGTTGGGTTGGCGTATTTCGAGATTAGGATTTGTCACTCCGATTGTCGGAGAGGTATCTCAGGGCCCACTCGGTAATGCACATCACTATAAGCCTTGCAAGCATTGTGACTAATGAGTTAGTTACGGGATGATGTATTACGGAACGAGTAAAGAGACTTGCCGGTAACGAGATTGAACTAGGTATCGAGATACCGACGATCGAATCTCGGGCAAGTAACATACCGATGACAAAGGGAACAACGTATGTTGTTATGCGGTCTGACCGATAAGGATCTTCGTAGAATATGTAGGAGCCAATATGGGCATCCAGGTCCCGCTATTGGTTATTGACCGGAGAGGTGTCTCGGTCATGTCTACATAGTTCTCGAACCCAAAGGGTCCGCACGCTTAAAGTTACGATGACAGTTTTATTATGAGTTTATATGATTTGATGTACCGAAGGTTGTTCGGAGTCCCGGATGTGATCACGGACATGACGAGGAGTCTCGAAATGGTCGAGACGTAAAGATTGATATATTGTACGACTATATTCGGACACCGGAAGTGTTCCGGAGAAGTTTCGGATTAAACCGGAGTGCCGGAGGGTTACCGGAACCCCCCGGGGAAGTATTGGGCCTTAGTGGGCCTTGAGGGGAGAGAGAGGGCAGCAGCCAGGAGGTGGTGCGCCCCCTCCCAGAGGAGTCCTAGTTGGACTAGGAGAGGGGGGCGCAGCCCCCTTTCCCTCTCCCTCTCCCTCTCTTTCCTTCCCCCCTTCTTTTCCTAGTAGGACTAGGAAAGGGGAGTCCTACTCCTACTAGGAGGAGGACTCCCCCCCTCTCCTTGGCGCGCCCCATAGGCAGCCGGCCTCCCCCTTGCTCCTTTATATACGGGGGCAGGGGGGCACCTAAGAACACACTTGATATACGATATTTTAGCCGTGTGCAGTGCCCCCCTCCACCAGATTACACCTCGATAATACCATCGCGAAGCTTAGGCGAAGCCCTGCGTCGGTGGAACATCATCATCGTCACCACGCCGTCGTGCTGACGAAACTCTCCCTCAACACTCGGCTGGATCGGAGTTCGAGGGACGTCATCGAGCTGAACGTGTGTAGAACTTCGGAGGTGTCGTGCGTTCGGTACTTGATCGGTCGGATCGTGAAGACGTTCGACTACATCAACCGCGTTGTGATAACGCTTCCGCTGTCGGTCTACGAGGGTACGTGGACAACACTCTCCCCTCTCGTTGCTATGCATCACCATGATCTTGCGTGTGCGTAGGAAATTTTTTGAAATTACTACGTTCCCCAACAGTGGCATCCGAGCCTGGTTTTATGCGTTGATGCTATGCACGAGTAGAACACAAGTGAGTTGTGGGCGATATAAGTCATACTGCTTACCAGCATGTCATACTTTGGTTTAGCGGTATTGTGAGATGAAGCGGCCTGGACCGACATTACACGTACGCTTACGCGAGACTGGTTTCGCCGTTCGGAGCACTCGTTGCTTAAAGGTGACTGGCGGGTGTCTGTCTCTCTCACTTTAGTTGAACCGAGTGTGGCTACGCCCGGTCCTTGCGAAGGTTAAAACAGCACCAACTTGACAAACTATCGTTGTGGTTTTGATGCGTAGGTAATAACGGTTCTTGCTAAGCCCGTAGCAGCCACGTAAAATATGCAACAACAAAGTAGAGATCGTCTAACTTGTTTTTGCAGGGCATGTTGTGATGTGATATGGTCAAGACATGATGTGATATAATGTGTTGTATGAGATGATCATGTTTTGTAACCGAGTTATCGGCAACTGGCAGGAGCCATATGGTTGTCGCTTTATTGTATGAGATGCAATCGCCATGTAATAGTTTTACTTTATCACTAAACGGTAGCGATAGTCGTAAAAGCAATAAGTTGGCGAGACGACAACGATACTACGATGGAGATCAAGGTGTCGAGCCGGTGACGATGGTGATCATGATGGTGCTTCGGAGATGGAGATCACAAGCACGGTGCTTTGGAGATGGAGATCACAAGCACAAGATGATGATGGCCATATCATATCACTTATATTGATTGCATGTGATGTTAATCCTTTATGCATCTTATCTTGATTTGTTTGACGGTAGCATTATAAGATGATCTCTCACTAAAATTTCAAGATAAAAGTGTTCTCCCTGAGTATGCACCGTTGCAAAAGTTCTTCGTGCTGAGACACCACGTGTTAATCGGGTGTGATAGGCTCTACGTTCAAATACAACGGGTGCAAAACAGTTGCACACGCGGAGTACTCAGGTTAAACTTGATGAGCCTAGCATATGTACAGATATGGCCTCGGAACACAGAGACCGAAAGGTCGAGCGTGAATCATATAGTAGATATGATCAACATAGTGATGTTCACCATTGAAACTACTCCATCTCACGTGTTAATCGGACATGGTTTAGTTGCTTTGGATCACGTAATCACTTAGATGATTAGAGAGATGTCTATCTAAGTGGGAGTTCTTAAGTAATATGATTAATTGAACTTAAATTTATCATGAACTTAGTACCTGATAGTATCTTGCTTGTCTATGTTAATTGTAGATATATGGCCCGTGCTGTTGTGCCGTTGAATTTTAATGCATTCCTTGAGAAAGCTAAGTTGAAAGATGATGGTAGCAATTACACGGACTGGGTCCGTAACTTGAGGATTATCCTCATTGCTGCACAGAAGAATTACGTCCTGGAAGCACCGCTAGGTGCCAGGCCTCCTGCAAGAGCTACGCCAGAAGTTATGAACGTCTGGCAAAGCAAAGCTGATGACTACTCAATAGTTCAGTGTGCCATGCTTTACGGCTTAGAACCGGGACTTCAACGACGTTTTGAACGTCATGGAGCATATGAGATGTTCCAGGAGTTGAAGTTAATATTTCAAGCAAATGCCCGGATTGAGAGATATGAAGTCTCCAATAAGTTCTATAGCTGCAAGATGGAAGAGAATAGTTCTGTCAGTGAGCATATACTCAGAATGTCTGGGTATAATAATCACTTAATTCAACTGGGAGTTCAACTTCCGGATGATTGCGTCATTGACAGAATTCTTCAATCACTGCCACCAAGCTACAAGAGCTTTGTGATGAACTATAACATGCAAGGGATGAATAAGATGATTCCCGAGCTCTTCGCAATGCTAAAGGCAGCGGAGGTAGAAATCAAAAAGGAGCATCAAGTGTTGATGGTCAGTAAAACCACTAGTTTCAAGAAAAAGGGCAAAGGGAAGAAGAAAGGGAACTTCAAGAAGAATAGCAAGCAAGTTGTTGTTCAGGAGAAGAAATCCAAGTCTGGACCTAAGCCTGAAACTGAGTGCTTCTACTATAAGCAGACTGGCCACTGGAAGCGGAACTGCCCCAAGTATTTGGCGGATAAGAAGGATGGCAAGGTTAACAAAGGTATATGTGATATACATGTTATTGATGTGTACCTTACTAATACTCGCAGTAGCACCTGGGTATTTGATACTGGTTCTGTTGCTAATATTTGCAACTCAAAATAGGGGCTACGGATTAAGCGAAGTTTAGCTAAGGACGAGGTGACGATGCGCGTGAGAAATGGTTCCAAAGTCGATGTGATCGCCGTCGGCACGCTACCTCTACATCTACCTTCGGGATTAGTTTTAGACCTAAATAATTGTTATTTGGTGCCAGCGTTGAGCATGAACATTATATCTGGATCTTGTTTAATGCGAGACGGTTATTCATTTAAATCAGAGAATAATGGTTGTTCTATTTATATGAATAATATCTTTTATGGTCATGCACCCTTGAAGAGTGGTCTATTTTTAATGAATCTCGATAGTAGTGATACACATATTCATAATGTTGAAGCCAAAAGATGCAGAGTTAATAATGACAGTGCAACTTATTTGTGGCACTGCCGTTTGGGTCATATCGGTGTAAAGCGCATGAAGAGACTCCATACTGATGGAATTTTGGAATCACTTGATTTTGAATCACTTGGTACTTGCGAACCGTGCCTTATGGGCAAGATGACCAAAACACCGTTCTCCGGAACTATGGAGAGAGCAACAGATCTGTTGGAATTACGTCCTGGAAGCACCGCTGGGTTCCAGGCCTGCTGCAGATGCAACTGACGACGTTAAGAACGTTTGGCAGAGCAAAGCTGATGACTACTCGATAGTTCAGTGTGCCATGCTTTACGGCTTAGAACCGAGACTTCAACGACGTTTTGAACGTCATGGAGCATATGAGATGTTCTAGGAGTTGATGTTAATATTTCATGCAAATGCCCGGATTGAGAGATATGAAGTCTCCAATAAGTTCTACAACTGTAAGATGGAGGAGAATAGTTCTGTCAGTGAACATATACTCAAAATGTCTGGGTATAACAATCACTTGATTCAACTGGGAGTTAATCTTCCGGATGATAGTGTCATTGACAGAATTCTTCAATCACTGCCACCAAGCTACAAGAGCTTCGTGATGAACTATAATATGCAAGGGATGGATAAGACAATTCCCGAGCTCTTCGCAATGCTAAAGGCTGCGGAGGTAGAAATCAAGAAGGAGCATCAAGTGTTGATGGTCAACAAGACCACCAGTTTCAAGAAAAAGGGAAAAGGGAAGAAGAAGGGGAACTTCAAGAAGAACAACAAACAAGTTGCTGCCCAAGAGAAGAAACCCAAGTTTGGACCTAAGCCTGAGACTGAGTGCTTCTACTGCAAGCAGACTGGTCACTGGAAGCGGAACTGCCCCAAGTATTTGGCGGATAAGAAAGATGGCAAGGTGAACAAAGGTATATGTGATATACATGTTATTGATGTGTACCTTACTAGAGCTCGCAGTAGCACCTGGGTATTTGATACTGGTTCTGTTGCTAATATTTGCAACTCGAAACATGGACTACGGATTAAGCGAATACTGGCTAAGGACGAGGTGACGATGCGCGTGGGAAATGGTTCCAAAGTCGATGTGATCGCCGTCGGCACGCTACCTCTACATCTACCTTCGGGATTAGTTTTAGACCTAAATAATTGTTATTTGGTGCTAGCGTTGAGCATGAACATTATATCTGGATCTTGTTTGATGCAAAACGGTTATTCATTTAAATCTGAGAATAATGGTTGTTCTATGTATATGAGTAATATATTTTATGGTCATGCACCCTTGAAGAGTGGTCTATTTGTGTTAAATCTCGATAGTAGTGACACACATATTCATAAGGTTGAAGCCAAAAGATGCAGAGTTGATAATGATAGTGCAACTTATTTGTGGCACTACCGTTTGGGTCATATTGGTGTAAAGCGCATGAAGAAACTCCATACTGATGGACTTTTGGAATCACTTGATTATGAATCACTTGGTACTTGCGAACCATGCCTCATGGGCAAGATGACTAAAACACCGTTCTCCGAAACAATGGAGCGAGCAACAGATCTGTTGGAAATCATACATACTGATGTATGTGGTTCGATGAATATTGAGGCTCGCGGCGGGTATCGTTATTTTATCACCTTCACAGATGATTTGAGCAGATATGGGTATATCTACTTAATGAAACATAAGTCTGAAACATTTGAAAAGTTCAAAGAATTTCAGAGTGAAGTTGAAAATCATCGTAACAAGAAAATAAACTTCCTACGATCTGATCGTGGAGGAGAATATTTGAGTTACGAGTTTGGTCTACATTTGAAACAATGCGGAATAGTTTCGCAACTCACGCCACCCGGAACACCACAGCGTAATGGTGTGTCTCAACGTCGTAATCGCACTTTACTAGATATGGTGCGATCTATGATGTCTCTTACTGATTTACCGCTATCGTTTTGGGGTTATGCTTTAGAGACGGCTGCATTCACTCTAAATAGGACACCATCGAAATCCGTTGAGACGACGCCTTTTGAACTATGGTTTGGCAAGAAACCAAAGTTGTCGTATCTTAAAGTTTGGGGTTGCGATGCTTATGTGAAGAAACTTCAACCTGATAAGCTCGAGCCTAAATCGGAGAAATGTGTCTTCATAGGATACCCAAAGGAGACCGTTGGGTACACCTTCTATCACAGATCCGAAGGCAAGATATTTGTTGCTAGAAATGGATCCTTTCCGGAGAAGGAGTTTCTCTCGAAAGATGTGAGTGGGAGGAAAGTAGAACTTGATGAGGTAACTATACCTGCTCCCTTATTGGAAAGTAGATCATCGCAGAGATCAGTTTCTGCGACACCTACACCAAGTAGTGAGGAAGTTAATGATAATGATCATGAAACTTCAGATCAAGTTATTACTGAACTTCGTAGGTCAACTAGATCAAGATCCGCACCAGAGTGGTACGGTAATCCTGTTCTGGAGGTCATGTTACTAGACCATGGCGAACCTACGAACTATGAAGAAGCGATGGTGAGCCCAGATTCCGAAAAATGGCTTGAAGCCATGAAATCCGAGATGGGATCCATGTATGAGAACAAAGTATGGACTTTGGTTGACTTGCCCGATGGTCGGAAAGCCATTGAAAATAAATGGATCTTCAAGAAGAAGACTGACGCTGATGGTAATGTTACTATCTATAAAGCTCGACTTGTTGTGAAAGGTTTTCGACAAGTTCAAGGAATTGACTACGATGAGACCTTCTCACCCGTAGCGATGCTTAAGTCTGTCCGAATCATGTTAGCAATTGCCGCATTTTATGATTATGAAATTTGGCAAATGGATGTCAAAACTGCGTTCCTGAATGGATTTCTGGAAGAAGAGTTGTATATGATACAACCGGAAGGTTTTGTCGATCCAAAGGGAGCTAACAAAGTGTGCAAGCTCCAGCGATCCATTTATGGACTGGTGCAAGCCTCTCGGAGTTGGAATAAACGCTTTGATAGTGTGATCAAAGCATTTGGTTTTATACAGACTTTTGGAGAAGCCTGTATTTACAAGAAAGTGAGTGGGAGCTCGATAGCATTTCTGATATTATATGTGGATGACATATTACTGATTGGAAATGATATTGAATTTCTGGATAGCATAAAGGGATACTTAAATAAGAGTTTTTCAATGAAAGACCTCGGTGAAGCTGCATATATATTAGGCATTAAGATCTATAGAGATAGATCAAGGCGCTTAATTGGACTTTCACAAAGCACATACCTTGACAAAGTTTTGAAGAAGTTCAAAATGGATCAAGCAAAGAAAGGGTTCTTGCCTGTACTACAAGGTGTGAGATTGAGTAAGACTCAATGCCCGACCACTGCAGAAGATAGAGAGAAGATGAAAGATGTTCCCTATGCTTCAGCCATAGGCTCTATCATGTATGCAATGCTGTGTACCAGACCTGATGTGTCCCTGGCTATAAGTTTAGCAGGGAGGTACCAAAGTAATCCAGGAGTGGATCACTGGACAGCGGTCAAGAACATCCTGAAATACCTGAAAAGGACTAAGGATATGTTTCTCGTATATGGAGGTGACAAAGAGCTCATCGTAAATGGTTACGTTGATGCAAGCTTTGACACTGATCCGGACGATTCGAAATCGCAAACCGGATACGTATTTACATTGAACGGTGGAGCTGTAAGTTGGTGCAGTTCCAAGCAAAGTGTCGTGGCGGGATCTACGTGTGAAGCGGAATACATAGCTGCTTCGGAAGCAGCGAATGAAGGAGTCTGGATGAAGGAGTTCATAACCGATCTAGGTGTCATACCTAGTACATCGGGACCAATGAAAATCTTTTGTGATAATACTGGTGCAATTGCCTTAGCAAAGGAATCCAGATTTCACAAGAGAACCAAGCACATCAGAAGACGCTTCAATTCCATCCGGGATTTAGTCCAGGTGGGAGACATAGAAATTTGCAAGATACATACGGATCTGAATGTAGCAGATCCGTTGACTAAGCCTCTTCCACGAGCAAAACATGATCAGCACCA
Source organism: Triticum aestivum (assembly GCF_018294505.1). Lineage (NCBI taxonomy): Eukaryota > Viridiplantae > Streptophyta > Magnoliopsida > Poales > Poaceae > Triticum > Triticum aestivum. The sequence goes on along the minus strand of NC_057802.1, from coordinate 486,947,212 downwards.
AGACTCCATGGGTGTAAGAATCATTACTATGTAATCTAGATTATTGACTCTAGTGCAAGTGGGAGACTGAAGGAAATATGCCCTAGAGGCAATAATAAAGTATTATATATTTCCTTATATCATGATAAATGTTTATTATTCATGCTAGAATTGTATTAACTGGAAACATAATACATGTGTGAATACATAGACAAACAAAGTGTCACTAGTATGCCTCTACTTGACTAGTTCGTTAATCAAAGATGGTTATGTTTCCTAGCCATAGACATGAGTTGTCATTTGATTAACGGGATCACCTCATTAGGAGAATGACATGATTGACATGACCCATTACATTAGCTTAGCACCCGATCGTTTAGCATGTTGCTATTGCTTTCTTCATGACTTATACATGTTCCTATGACTATGAGATTATGCAAGTCCCGTTTACCGGAGGAACACTTTGTGTGCTACCAAACGTCACAACGTAACTGGGTGATTATAAAGGTGCTCTACAGGTGTCTCCAAAGGTACTTGTTGGGTTGGCGTATTTCGAGATTAGGATTTGTCACTCCGATTGTCGGAGAGGTATCTCAGGGCCCACTCGGTAATGCACATCACTATAAGCCTTGCAAGCATTGTGACTAATGAGTTAGTTACGGGATGATGTATTACGGAACGAGTAAAGAGACTTGCCGGTACCGAGATTGAACTAGGTATCGAGATACCGACGATCGAATCTCGGGCAAGTAACATACCGATGACAAAGGGAACAACGTATGTTGTTATGCGGTCTGATCGATAAAGATCTTCGTAGAATATGTAGGAGCCAATATGGGCATCCAGGTCCCGCTATTGGTTATTGACCGGAGAGGTGTCTCGGTCATGTCTACATAGTTCTCGAACCCAAAGGGTCCGCACGCTTAAAGTTACGATGACAGTTTTATTATGAGTTTATATGATTTGATGTACCGAAGGTTGTTCGGAGTCCCGGATGTGATCACGGACATGACGAGGAGTCTCGAAATGGTCGAGACGTAAAGATTGATATATTGGACGACTATATTCGGACACCGGAAGTGTTCCGGAGAAGTTTCGGATTAAACCGGAGTGCCGGAGGGTTACCGGAACCCCCCGGGGAAGTATTGGGCCTTAGTGGGCCTTGAGGGGAGAGAGAGGGCAGCAGCCAGGAGGTGGTGTGCCCCCTCCCAGAGGAGTCCTAGTTGGACTAGGAGAGGGGGGCGCAGCCCCCTTTCCCTCTCCCTCTCCCTCTCTTTCCTTCCCCCCTTCTTTTCCTAGTAGGACTAGGAAAGGGGAGTCCTACTCCTACTAGGAGGAGGACTCCCCCCCTCTCCTTGGCGCGCCCCATAGGCAGCCGGCCTCCCCCTTGCTCCTTTATATACGGGGGCAGGGGGCACCTAAGAACACACTTGATATACGATATTTTAGCCGTGTGCGGTGCCGCCCTCCACCAGATTACACCTCGATAATACCGTCGCGAAGCTTAGGCGAAGCCCTGCGTCGATGGAACATCATCATCGTCACCACGCCGTCGTGCTGACGAAACTCTCCCTCAACACTCGGCTGGATCGGAGTTCGAGGGACGTCATCGAGCTGAACGTGTGTAGAACTTCGGAGGTGCCGTGCGTTCGGTACTTGATCGGTCGGATCGTGAAGACGTTCGACTACATCAACCGCGTTGTGATAACGCTTCCGCTGTCGGTCTACGAGGGTACGTGGACAACACTCTCCCCTCTCGTTGCTATGCATCACCATGATCTTGCGTGTGCGTAGGAAATTTTTTGAAATTACTACGTTCCCCAACATCAACAAACACACCGCAAAAAGAAGATTACATCGAATAGATCTCCACAAGAGAGGGGGAGAACATTGTATTGAGATCCAAAAAGAGAGAAGAAGCCTTCTAGCTACTAACTACGGACCCGAAGGTCTAAGTTAAACTACTCAGACTTCATCGGAGAGGCTATGGTGTTGATGTAGAAGCCCTCCATGATGGATGCCCCTCCCGCGGAGCTCCGGAACAGGCCCCAAGATGGGATCTCGTGGGTACATAAGGTTGCGGCGGTGGAATTAGGTTTTTGGCTCCGTATCTGATCGTTTGGGGGTACGTAGGTATATATAGGAGGAAGGAGTACGTCGGTGGAGCAACAGGGGGCCCACGAGGGTGGAGGGCGCGCCCTGGGGGGTGGGCGCGCCCCCTACCTCGTGGCCTCCTCTTTTGTTTCTTGACGTAGGGTCCAACTCTCCTGGATCATATTCTTCCTAAAAATCATGTTCCCGAAGGTTTCATTCCGTTTGGACTCCATTTGATATTCCTTTTCTGCGAAACTCTGAAATAGGCAAAAAAACAGCAATTCTGGGCTAGGCCTCCGGTTAATAGGTTAGTCCCAAAAATAATATAAAAGTGGATAATAAAGCCCAATAATGTCCAAAACAGTAGATAATATAGCATGGAGCAATCAAAAATTATAGATACGTTGGAGACGTATCACTCCTCGAGAGAGATGTCAGCCTTGTCAAGGTAATGCAAGTCATGCTAGTTCGTCGGGTCCTGCCATGCCAACATCGACCTCTCCGCATGTGGGTTCTTCGGCGTGACGCTCGAAGGGATGTATGGATTGTTCTTCGGATCACGAATAAAGTGTCCGGACACCATCGAGGATGCGGGTCTGAACTGCAATCGTCCAGATACCCACGTAAGTAATTCTGCGGCCGAACATGCTGTCTTTTTATTTGTCACAACATCATTCTGAAAAAATCGCTCTTTGAACAGGACTGGATAAAAAAGGCGAAGATGATCAGGTGTCCGGCCCCCCTTCCCGAAGGCTCTCCGGATCCTGTTCTAGCCAGGATGCTTGAGCACGTACCTTATCAAGTGCCATCAGAGGAAGATAAAGGGAGGAATAAAGAAGCCGAAAGCGGGCCTCATGCATTACTCATCCAAACCGGGGGAATTAGTGTCTCCTCAAAGGAGGATAATCGGGGAGAAGAATCTAGAATTCCCTCTCGCCAAGGAAGGAAAAGGACCGCCTCTGAAGACTTGGAAACAAGGGTTTCCAAACGAGGGACGAAACCTTCGTCAGGGGGCCCTGCCCTGGGGGGCATCCTTACCGCACCGTGCCCGCAAGGGGGCCAGCCCTCCACCGAGTTGTAAGTGGACAAGAGTACTTTGGTAAATATATCCTGCTTTATCTCTGAGGACAATAACCGAGACATATATTTTGCAGTCTGGCTCGTAGCCCTTCTCGACAGAGTTCGTCTTCGGGGGATCTTCTTCCGGAGATGATGGAGAGCGAAACGCCTCCCCATGTTTCCCCGCCTCATGGGGCGGACGACCCTGAGGTGTCGTCACGGAGGATTTCTCCAGATCCGCCAAGGCCAAAAGGTAACCCTTCGGCCACCCAAAGCCCGGAGTATTTGGCTCCTAAGGAGAACAACAGAAAGGATCCGGGACCGTCCGGTGCACAACCGGACGCACTGATGGGTCTTCTGGAGCAAGCGGCTATCTCAGAGGCGCATCGTACTTTAATGGGTACGGTGGTTGAGAGGATTTCATCCGCCAAGAGTGGGTTGCATGAAGCTTTTATGAGCCTGCTAAGAGGCTTTGAGGTACGCAAAGTAATATATATTTTTTGACGGTACCGCACATGCTAGGTGTGCCCTATGCAGATAGTAGCCCCTGAGACTCTGGTTGCTGTCCAAAGGCGGCAAACAGAGGATCATAGTCCCAGGTAATGATCATGCTGCTTTCATGTGCAGGCGGCTGAGGGTCCGGTGGCTGGCCGGACTGGTGAGTTTGCCGAACTGAGGCGGCAGCTTGATGTGGCGGATGCCGACATCGTGCTGGTAAACAAGCGGCTTGACGAGGCACAGGGTATGTATTTTCCGGTGGTCAACAAATATTAAGAGGAGCATGATGCTAGTATCTATAATATGTTGTGACTGCAGATGGAGCTGCTGCCGTGGAGACCCTTCGGGCGGAGCTTGCCCGAGCCAAGGAACAAGCCAGGAGAAGTGATGCGGCCGCCCTAAAGGCGGCCGAAGAGTTAAGAGCCGAACAGGTTGCTCATCGCCAGAGCGAAGATAAAATAGCCAAGATGGTTGTTGAGCTGAAGGATGCCGCCGACCGGTATGAGCTTCTTGAAAAGGAAAACCAAGCGAAAGCGGCGGACCTGAAAAAAGCCATGGTAGCAGCCAAGGAAACCCGCTCTAAAATCAGAGCGGTGAAGGAGGAGCTTCGTCAAGCCGGAGATATCACGGCTGGGAAGCCCTTTTTGTTGCGGACGAAGTTCGGAGATCCGAAGTATGCCCCTTTGGATCAATTATGGAGTGCTGCAGACGCGTACTTGGACTTGGCAACGAGTGCTGCTGATGCGACTGAGTTTTTCAAAGATCAGAAAGATCATGAAGTGGAAAGGTTGTTCTAGTCGCAATTCAGTGCTCCTACGCGTCCGCTGCTGTTAAATGAACAAATGGCCGAGTGGGCTGAGCTCCATAGATTGTCCAGACTTGCCATGAGGTCTGTCGTGGATCATATTTGGCCGGAGGGACCAAGGCCGAATAGTTATTTTGGTTTAGTGCAACGATTCCTTGGTGCCGTGCCGCGTATCGACGCTATAAAGAGGTCGGTGTGCATAGAGGGTGCGCGGATGGCTCTTGCCCGTGTTAAGACATACTGGGCAGGGATGGAGGCCACCGCTATTGCAACCCAGGATCCGGCCGTAGGCCAGATCTCGGCCGAGCACTATTTTGAATAAGTCCTAGAAGGCGCTCGTTTAATAGAGGCTTAGTGCTCGAAGAGTATCATGTTCGAGTGACATGTATCCCAATTTGTAAAAACAATGCTATTTGGATTTATAAAGGTTATGTTTATACTTTTGCCTGAAAGTATTATGATACCTCCTGTGCGGCCGTTTATGTATGTATATAACCTGAAAGTTTGCAGTCGTCGGCTTCAGCCCCCACGCATATAATGCGGGGGTGTTCGGAAAAGCGCGTATTCACACTTGATCCAACGTCTTGGTCCATTAAGGAGGTGATAGCGCGGCGAACAAGGCAATCAGACTATATTGCTTTAACACTTTCACTTAGCCATAGGAGTTTGACGGTGGGGCTACTATATAGCCCCTGGTACTTCCGCGCTCATCCGAATACGGGGCGCGTACATACATGACCGGGAAACCGGTCCTTTGTTAATGCGGAGGAATCACGAAGATTCCGATGAGTCATCGAGTGGTTGAGCAGTCTCGCGCTTTATCATGACAGTCAGTTTTCGGCTTTCTCTGCTGAGGTGCTCATCCAGATGAACCAGGGCACAATCGCAGCAGTTCTCCCGGTGCCACCTTAGCCGATAGAGCGGTATGTAAGGTAGCAAAACACGGGAGCCGGGCAAACCCAACTATTGACCAAAGACATGATTCAGAGCTGATGCATATAAGGCCAAACTCGCGACGCCGAACACTCCCTAAGGTATTCGGACTTTACAACATATACCGGGCTGAGTAACGCCCTTGATAATGAACCCTGAATTTTCAGGTACGTGCATTAATTTGACGTGGCAAAATGCCAATAACGCCAGCATCCCTCTCGGTTGTGTTGAGTATCCGGAGGGTGTACAGCAACAAGAGATAGTAAGAAAGGTTTACACAGGGTCTTAATCTAAAAAGAAACCTTCGAGCGGGGCCCTGCTGCACGTCTGCGCCTGTGTCTTCGTTGTGCCGTATCCTGGAAGGGTGTAGCATGATGATCATCTGTAAAAGAAAAACCCAGGTGAAAGTCTTCGTGTGAAAATTGATTATTCTTAATGAATCATTAAAATTCAATCTAAACAAGGTCAAGCCAAACTGTAGTCCTTTTTACATGCGGGAAGCCCCTAGCACCACCTATGGGGGTATATCCATCGATCCAATCTTAGGTTTATCTGAGCTGTTACAGCTAGTGGTGCGCCGGACTCGTCTAGCCGTGTCCGCGGTCTTGACGACCGATCATTTATTCTGGTTGGAGAGGTCGTTCAGTGTTCGGCTACTAGAGCCGCCGCATGTTCCTCCGCATGTAAGGAGCGCTCTGCATTTCCGCTAACTATGATGGTGCCACATGGACCGAGCATCTTAAGCTTGATATAAGCGTAATGTGGTACTGCATTAAAACGAGCGAAGGCCGTTCTTTCGAGTAGTGCGTGATAGTCGCTTCGGAATGGAGCGATGTCGAAGGTTAATTTCTCGCTTCGGAAGTTGTCGGGAGAACCGAATACAACCTCTAGTATTATAGAGCCCGTGCAGCGGGCCTCTGGGCCTGGCATTACTCCTTTAAAGGTAGTATTGCTTTGGCTGATTCTTGTCGGATCTATCCCCATTTTGCGGACCGTGTCCTGATATATCAGATTAAGACTACTGCCGTCGTCCATAAGGACCCGGGTGAGATGGTATCCATCAATTTTGGGTCTAGTACCAAGGCATCCGATCCTCCGTGCCGGCTACTAGTCGGGTGATCCCTGCGATCAAAAGTGATCAGGTAGGCCGACCAAGGGTTGAACTTGGGGGTACGGGCCCTATGGTGCATATGTCTCGGAGTGCGCTCCCCTTCTTCGCTACATGAATCATGTTCACTGTTTTGACCTCTGGTGGGAATTTTTTCTGTCCCCTAGTGTTTTGATGGCGAGGCTCATCCTCGTCTTCACTTGGTGTCTCCCTCCCCTTGTGTTCGGCGTTTAGCTTGCTGGCCTGCTTGAAGACCCAGCATTCTCTGTTGGTGTGATTTGCAGGTTTGTCGGAGGTGCCATGAATCTGACATAATCTGTCTATAATCTTATTTAGGCTGGACGGTCCATCTCTATTGCCTTTAAATGGCTTTTTCCGTTGACCGGGTTGAGAGCCCCTGAATCCGGCGTTTACCGTCGTGTTGTCTGGGCTGTCTTCATTGCTTCGACGCTTGCTTTTATTGCGTCGCGGTTTCCCATTACCATCCGTGACTTCGGATGTGCCTGGGTCGCTGGTGCCGCTATGGGCCAGCTAGCTATCTTCGCCTGCGCAAAAGCAGGTCATAAGGCTTGTTAGGGCTGCCATTGTCCTCGGTTTTTCCTGTCCGAGGTGTCTGGCGAGCCATTCGTCCTGGATACTGTGTTTGAAAGCCACTAAGGCTTCGGTGTCCGGGCAGTCGACAATTTGATTCTTCTTAGTGAGGAATCTGTTCCAAAGCTTTTGGGCTGACTCTCCGGGCTGTTGAATTATATGACTTAAATCGTCTGCATCCGGAGGTCGGACATAGGTCCCTTGGAAATTAGCCCTAAAAGCATCCTCAAGCTCTTCCCAACATCCAATTGAGTTTTTGGGGAGGCTCTTCAGCCAGTGCCGAGCTGGTCCTTTCAGCTTGAGGGGCAAGTATTTGATGGCGTGGAGATCATCTCCGTGAGCCATATGGATATGAAGGATAAAGTCTTCGATCCAGACCCCAGGGTCTGTCGTTTCGTCGTATGCCTCTATGTTCACGGGTTTGAATCCCTCTGGAAATTCATGATCCAGCACCTCATCGGTGAAGCATAGGGGGTGCGCGGCACCCCTGTATTTGGAGGTGTCCTGGCGTTCTAACGGTTGTAGTGTTCGGTTTTGATTCTGTGATGGAGCGCGCTTCCTAGATCTGTAGATGGACCTGGTTATGCCTCCTTTTTGGCGCGAGTCCTCACGTAAATCGTGTGCTGACTTATGTGCGACATCGTTAGCCACCCTATCGCGGCCACGGGGTGGTTGATCCGGCTGGTCAGCCGTTTTATTTTTCGGCTGTGTAGGCTCTAAAGCCTCGTCGTCAAATTCAGGCAGCAGCTTGCGCTTTGGATAGCTCTTTGTGTGGCGACTGCCACCGTACTTTTCTGCAGTGTCGAGCACTTTGTTCCATCTACTGTTGTGTGTATTCTGCGCGGCCTTAAGCCTTTGCTTCTACTTCTTCAGACTCCTTGCGGTGGCAATGAGCCTTCTGTGGAGGTTCTCTTGTTCCAAGTGCCTTTCCGGGATGATGTGTGCATTGTCGTCTGGACTGTTCTCCTCTCCGGAGGCAGGTTGATGAGCTTTGTCCTCGGCGTCACCGTGATCGGACAGCGGTTCCGTACTATGTTTGCCGTCCGCTGGCTCATCCTGCTCTGTCGTTGGGTCCATGTGGTCGTCGGTTCCTATGAAGTCCACCAGGGTATTATTCTTTCTTGCGTTGTTATCGCTGTTTTTGCCGAGGCGGGATTTGGAGCGGCACCTACGTCGTCGCTTTGGTTGCTTCTCGAGGGGATTATCCTTCGGTGCATCCTTTCGTTCCTCGTCATTGTTTTCTTTGGGTGTACCCACCATGTATATATCATGTGATGAAGTGGCAGTCCAGCGCCCTGTGGGCGGTGGTTCCTGTTCGTCTCCTGCATCGTCGTCCATACCGTCGATGTCTTCGAAGCCGAAATCGAGCATGTCGGTTAAGTCGTTGACACTGGCTATTAAGTGGGTGGTGGGTGGGGAACGAATTTCTTTGTCGTCCGCTTCCCACTCAAGCCGGCCATAGTTCGGCCAAGGGTCTCCTGACAAGGAGAGAGATTTTAATGAATTTAGCACGTCACCGAGGGGCGAGTGCTGAAAGATATCCGCGGAGGAAAACTCCATGATCGGTGCCCAATCAGATTTGATAGGCGCAGGCGGTTCGGAGCCCGTGGCCGGGGACGAATCCAAGTGTCCGGCAACACAGGTCTCATAAGAGGTGAAGTCAGTATTCGGCTCTATCGCCACTGAGCGTGCGGCCTCCATGGCGGGGTCCATCCACCCGTCCTCGGATAGCGCGATCTGTTCCGGCTTGAGGGCCGGAGTAGCTATAGGTGTGATCTCCCGAACACCGTCCGACGACAGAGCTAAGTCATGCTCATCGTGACTGTGCGGCGCACCTGACATAGGTTCGAATCCGTCCAAGATCAAGTCTCCGCGGATGTCGGCAGTATAGTTTAAGGTTCCAAACCTGACCTGATGGCCAGGGGCGTAGCTCTCGATCTGCTCCAGATGGCCAAGTGAGTTGGCCCGCAGTACGAAGCCGCCGAATACGAAGATTTGTCTGGGGAGAAAAACCTCACCCTGGATCGCATCGTTGCCGATGATCGAAGGAGCCATCAAGCCTTTATCATGATGGCACAGTGGAACTCTCAATGAAAGCACCAATGTCGGTGTCAAAACCGGCGGATCTCGGGTAGGGGGTCCCGAACTGTGCGTCTTAGGCGGATGGTAACAGGAGGCGGGGGACACAATGTTTACCCAGGTTCAGGCCCTCTCGATGGAGGTAATACCCTACTTCCTGCTTGATTGATCTTGATGATATGAGTATTACAAGAGTTGATCTACCACGAGATCGTTGAGGCTAAACCAGAAGCTAGCATATGATTATGATTGTTGTTGTCCTATGGACTAAACCCTCCGGTTTATATAGACACCGGAGGGGGCTAGGGTTACACAGAGTCGGTTACAAGGGAGGAGATCTACATATCCGAATTGCCAAGCTTGCCTTCCATGCAAAGGAGAGTCCCATCCGGACACGGGACGAAGTCTTGAGTCTTGTATCTTCATAGTCCAACAGTCCGGCCAAAGTGTATAGTCTGGCTGTCCGAGGACCCCCTTATCCAGGACTCCCTCAGCAGGCTCAGAAGTGCTGCAGCGGAGACGGCAGGGCCGAAGCTGGCAGTCGCGGCGCAGAAGCCCGATCGTGGAGCCCAAGTCCAAGGAGTACTACTAATCCCATCAAGAATATGTGCGTACATGCATGCCTCACTTTTCCTTTGATTGATCCTTCACGTGGGGTCATGGTAGCAAGTACTAGTTGATGCCCTTGGGACTTGAACTATGTCTAATCCGTAAATAGGTTGCGGAAGAATTGATAATCTTGGCTACTTAAACCGGCTCTCCTTCTTTCTGTAAACCAGACAAGCGCTATTACCAATAGTAATTGTTCTGATCTACTCCAATTAGTCTCAGACTCGGCGGGTTATCATGGCGCTTGTAACGGGCGCTGAACCTGCAACCCTAATTTTTTGACTGTTCGTCGAACGTCTTCTGTGCCGGCTCTTTTTCATCCAACACATCGCGAACTTCTCGGTCCCTGAGACAGATCCCTCCAAGAATCTCAACACCACCATGTGTGAGCCTCACGGTGGGCGCCAACTATCGTGGAATTGTCACGGCAGATGTCCTAGTGTGAGGACTTAGTCGTGAGGCCAACGCATCTATGTGGTAGCTTGAGAGGGGTTGAGCGGAATCGAGAGACGCAACACAAGACAAGGGTTTAGACAGCTTCGGGCCCCAGGAAACATCATCCGGTAACAACCCTACATGCTATTTGTGGCTAGGTCTCATTATCATCACGAGGGAGTCGCCGTAAACTGGCTCTCCCAGTTATGTCTAGCCCTAATATTATTTTCTCCCCCTCTTGGGGTGCCCTGCCCCTCCTTATATAAGTTGAAGGGGCGGGTTACATGTAGAGTCCAACTCGGATTAAGACTTAAACTATTCTGACTTCTCTTCATGGGCTTCTTAACGTCTTGGGCTTCATAACATCTCGGGCTTCATAACCCCAGGCGACTCTATCTGCCGGGCTATGACTGTCAACCGAGTTATCACTGTCTGTCGGGTTATGACTGTCTGCCGGTTTATGATGGTCTGCCGGTTTATGATGTTCTGCCGGTTTATGATGGCCTGCCGGTTTATGATGGTCTGCCAGTTTATGATTGTCTGCCGGGTTATGACTTAACACCTGTCGGGTTATCATCTGACTTAACACCTGCCGGGTTATCATCTGACTTAACACCTGCCGGTTTACCAAGTCTAAGCCGGGTTATAACTCCAGCCGGGTCATACCGTGGGGTATATCCCTGACAACAAGGGTTATAACTGGTTCTGGTGCAGCGTGGGGCTGCAGCCAATGGAGAATAACAGGAGGTGTAGAGGGGTGGAGGGATAGCCTGGCCGGTGGTGGGGTAGTGCTTCGCAGCGATGCGTGCTAAGCAGAGCCGCTAGCCGCCGGAGGCCGGACCAGGCGGTCCCAGCGACGCTGGAGGAAGAAGACGAGAGATTGAAGGTGCATGCCGGCCGTTGGATATAAATCCAATGGCTGTGGATGTCATAATCATTTGTTGACCAAGTTGACAATGCCCTGCGTAGGCTTCGACCTATTGTCCCACATGTCAGCCTGCAAAAATGTAGTATGTATTTAACCCATGTTTTCTACAATGTACAGTCGAACAAATAATTTCGCGTCAATGCGGCCCATTTAATATTTTCTAAGAAATCCCAGCCCATTTGCACTTTCTTGAAATACACGAATTAGCTGGGCTCGTTCTATATATAATGTTAGGTTAGAAGGGGCAATTAATATCAAAAAATAAACCGCTGCGACACATTTTTTATATTTAACAAATTAGTGAGTTATTGCTCAAAATAAAAATGAGCGCATTATTATTACATTGGTCCTTAAAATCTTCGCAAGCTTTTGTACGCAATCACCAGAATTTTCCTACCTCTGAGTCAAAAACAACCAGGATTTTCCTTGCCAACATCTGTTAAACATTTACTTTTATAAGTTAATAACACGTGGGATATTTTTATAATGTATATATAAGTCTCTATAAAGTATACAATAATATTAATAATATAAATATATATAATGTGGATAGAAGGGAAAACATAAATTGGACACAACATTATTATTCTTATATATAGATAAATAGAATAGAGATCTGCGTTTTATTAAGAAAATACATTGGGCTGCCGATCTTTAAGAAAAAGTAAAACCTACGCTGGGAGGCCCATAGGCCGGTATGTACCTCAAAAAATAAGTTGAAACCACTGTCTCCGTATGTCGTGGGCTACGCATACCTAGGCCTAGCTGATACTTGTTCGCCCTCTGGAAAAAAAATGATAGTACCAGCCAGATCCCCGAGCGAACTGGATTAAAGAGGGGGGCGGCAGCCCGACTGAAGAAGCACATCAGACGCGATTTTTTTCTTTAGTGGATGGCTCTCGATGGCGTTTTTTTACTTGCCTCTGCATCATACAACTTGTACTTTTAGCCTCCCAGTCCATGGTGGACCAGCAGCCCATTTGCTGGGCGGGCCAACCTACAGAAATCAGCACTCGATTTTTCATCAAGCCCCAAAAACAACACAGCCCATTATGCTTGTTTTCGGGCCGAAAACATTACGGCAGGGGTTGAGCCGGGGAGGGGGGAAGACAGAGCAAAAATATTAAGAAGAATTGATGCGCCGTTGCTACCCTAACAAAGCAGGTACAATTCTTCTCGGGAAGAAGGTGTGCCGTTGACACCCACACGTCACAAATCCCACAGTAGACATACTAACAAGTTCACACACAAGTACAACAGAACAGGTAAACATTCGTATCGAACTCAGGTTCACAGGACACGTTCATATTCATAGCCAACATTCACAATCAACAACTCAAAAGATTCATATATACAAGTTCAGCATGTCTATGCATCCAAATGATGGATAGATCACACGACAATATTCATAGATAATTCACAAAAAGATTCAGATATACACATGTCCAGTATGTTTATGCAACCAAATGATTGAGATCACAGCCAATATCATCCATGGACGAACTTTAATTACCTAGGGTACAGATGGTAAATGCTATTCAGTCGGAGGTACTTCTTGCTAAAACTAATGCTTGTACGAGTAAACTTTCGAGTACATAAGAGGCAGCACAGACAATCTGAACTGTGCTTGTAGGTTTATCCTCAAAATAGTGGCCTCGTGTCGAGGGAGGTTTGAGCAACTTGGCCACTACTTTCATCCAACTAGTTTACTGGCTCATCTTGGTCCTGTAGCTCGCCAAAATTCTACATTGCAGACAAGAAAGGAGGTGGTTGAGAAAATGAACTACCCAAATTTTTTGTGCAGTTCGACTAAAATGGAGCATCCCTGGCGTGTAGACTGATTAAGTGCCAGATGAATATACGCGTCAACCAACTTGTCTGGAATCTTTAGACTCCATGTCATACAGTTCTCTACCATATGTGTCGATAACCAAAAGGCACAAGTTGGGACCAAAGACTGGACTGCGTTTTTCTGGGCTATGCGCCAAGCAATATTTTTGGCGTTCACTCTCCTAATACTTGGAGTCTGACAACTGGTTGACGCCGGTTGATACTCAAATGAATATAGGCACTTCTTCTTGTCAACATCGATGCTTGTCTGAGTGAACTTTGGAGTACATAGCAGCAGCATAAGTACCTGTCTATCTGATCTTTTTGTGCAGTTCTACTGAAATCATCCAATGTAATGATTTGCCTGCGAGTTCAGGCTCCAAGTTACACCTTTATGAAATCGGCAAACAGTAGCACCATACCAAATTACCAATACATATGACAAGCACAATAATCAGGATAAAGACTAGTACCAACCTGTGTGAGGTAGCATATCAATTACTATTTCCTTTGACTGGAAGCCGAGATAAGCCAAGCGACTGACAGCAAAGGAAGGAAGCAAGCCGAGATTAGCGACTGACAGGAAAGGAAGGAAGTTGTCGAGGCAATGAAGCACCCAAAGTTTTTGTGCAGTTCCTCCAAAATCGAGCATCCCTGTTGGCACATATATTGAGAGAGTGAGATTACTGTAATAGTGGGACTAGTTGATGAAACATACACTAACAAATAGAAGCACCCTCATTATCTTAATGGGTAAAGTTAGCAACATAGTAGTCTTGCTTAAAGAGAGGTATTAGTTTATTTAATCAGTGCCAATTAGCTCAACACTCAAAGCATTGCCATGTATCATAGGTTGCAAAATTTTAACGTGCAAAGATAAAGGAGTTTATCATGACAGTAGCACGATACAAATAGAGATGACAACAAACTAATATGGATGAAGGCCTTAGGCCGGTACCAACCTGAGCAAAAAAGCTTATTCATGTAGTCCCAGAACAGATGATAAAGCACTCACTGGAATCACTCAATAGTATATATTTGTGTGCGCTTCAAATGTATGGTTGAAATCACTCTTGTTTACTAGTGCTGAGATTATATCGAAAGATTATTAAGAACTTCCAGCAGAGTTAAAGCACTGGTTGGGATACAGTTCATTGCATTGTCTTGTGTAGTTCCATTAAAATGTATGGTTGGCACAACATGATCCATGTTTTCACAAGTAGGAACAAGGTGAAACCTTCATTAGCTTAGTGAGAAAGGATAGAAAGACATTAGCATATTACTCTAACAGTAGCATCAAATTCATCATGGACAATACACAGAAGTGGAAGGGCTCCCTGGAGGATCGTTTCACATGTAAGGTAGACGTTGTTGGAGCCCTTGAATGGCCTCGACTGAGGGCTCGGCTTCAGCAATATCACCTTGGCATTGTTTATTATTATTCTTCTTCTTCTTCCTCTTCATGCTCTGTTTCTCTTTCTCCTCACCAGTTGGTGAAACCAAGTACATAATTGGCCTTCTATTTCAGAATTGGTTTTGTCAGTGAGGGAGTACAAGTGTACTAGTAAACAATAGCATTATTTTCTCATGGCAGTCGCAAAATAGAGATGAACACATGCATTAAATATCATTCTTACCTAAAGGAAGGTTATGGTGCCAATATGGATGATGAGGATTGGAACACAGATCTCCCTTTGTGCAGTTCCACCCAAATGAACCAACTGTTCCATTCTAACATTCCAGTTAAACAACGTAACTGGGTAACTATTTATACGTCTCCAACATATCTATAATTTTTTATTGTTCCATGCTGTTATATAGTCAATCTTGGATGTTTTATAATCATTTTATATCATTTTTGGTACCAACCTATTGACATAGTGCCAAGTGACAGTTGTTGTTTTCTGCATGTTTTTTACATTGCAGGAAATCAATATCAGACGGAGTCCAAACGCAACGAAACTCCACGGAGATTTTTTTTTTGGACCAGAAGGAACGTAATGGGCCCTGGCTACGCCTGGGGGGTGCCCGGAAGGGGGCCACAACCCACCAGGGCACGCCAAGAGGCCCGGGCGCGCCTTGGTGGGTTGTGCCCACCTCGGGTGCCCCCCGGACAGCCTCTTTGCTCTATAAATACCCCAATATTCCAGAAACCCGAGGGGAGTCAACGAAATATTCATCCAGCCGCCGCAGAGTCCACAACCACCAGATCCAATCTAGACACCATCACGGATGGGGTTCACCACCTCCATTGGTGCCTCTCCGATGATGCGTGAGTAGTTCTTTGTAGACCTTCGGGTCCGTAGTTAGTAGCTAGATGGCTTCCTCTCTCTCGCTGAATTCTCAATAACTTGGTCTCTTGGAGATCCATATGATGTAACTCTTTTGCGGTGTGTTTGTTGGGATCGATGAACTTTGAGTTTATGATCAGATCTATCTTTTTATATCCATGAAAGTATTTGAGTTTCTTTGATCTCTTTTATGCATGATCTCTTATAGTCTCATATTTCTTCTCCGATATTTGGGTTTTGTTTGGCCAACTTGATCTATTTATCTTGCAATGGGAAGAGGTGCTTTGTAGTGGGTTCGGTCTTACGGTGCTTGATCCCAGTGACAGAAAGGGAAATGACACGTATGTATCGTTGCTACTAAGGATAAAACGATGGGGTCTATCTCTACATAGATAGATCTTGTCTACATCATGTCATCGTTCTTATTGCATTACTCCGTTTTTTCATGAACTTAATACACTAGATGCATGCTGGATAGCGGTCGATGTGTGGAGTAATAGTAGTAGATGCAGGTAGGAGTCGGTCTACTAATCTTGGACGTGATGCCTATATAATGATCATTGCCTGGATATCGCCATGAGTATTTGAAGTTCTATCAATTTCCCAACAGTAATTTGTTCACCCACCGTTTGCTATTTTCCTCGAGAGAAGCCACTAGTGAAATCTACGGCCCCCGGGTCTCTTTCTCATATATTTGCCTTTGCGATCTACTTTTTCCTTGCATTTATTTTCAGATCTATTAAACCAAAAATACAAAAATACTTTGCTGCACTTTATTTTATTTACGATCTATTTATTCAATCTATTACAACTCTCTCCCGTCCATGCACCATTTCTGGCACTGTTGCCCGAAAAGGATTGACAACACCTTTAACACGTCGGGTTGCGAGTGGTTGTTATTTGTGTGCAGGGGTTGTTTACGTTGTCTTGCTTGGTTCTCCTACTGGTTTGATAACCTTGGTTTCATTTCTGAGGGAAATACCTACCACCGCTGTGCTGCATCATCCCTTCCTCTTTGGGGAAATACCGACGTAGCTTCAAGCGACATCAAAAGGAATTTATGGCGCCGTTGCCGGGGAGGATCTTCAACATATACCAGGTTCCTAATCACAAATCTCATATCCTCGCAATTTACATTATTTTCCATTTGCATCTCGTTTTCCTCTCCCCCACTTCACAAAAAAATTCCGTTTTATTCGACCTCTTTTTCATTCACCTTTTTCTCATCAGATCTTTTGTTTGCTTGTGTTGCCATGTGCCTTCTATATGCTTGCATCTTCGCTTGCTAAAAATCTATTGATATGGATCCCCATCCACTTGCTAATCTTTTTAAAAGATTCAATCATGATGAACCAATTGCTAGTGAATTGAGTGCACTTGATTATCTTTATGAAGTTTCGCTTGAGATTCGTGAATCTGAAAATTGCGATGAAGAAATTTATGAAGAGATTCATGATAGCTCCTTGAATGAAAAGCATGATTGCAATAATTTTACTATAAATTCTATTAATGTTAATTGTGCTAATAATATGCAAAACCCAAAGCTTGGGGATGCTTGTTTTGTTATGTCCACTACTTATTGCAATGATCATGATTGGGGTGATAATGTTTCTTATGATCTTGAAAATTTATTTAAGCGTCATGATGAATATGTTTGCAATAATATTGAAAGTGGGTTTGGAAGAGTGTCAACTTTAGCTAAAAATAATCCCACATATTTGGAAATTGTTCAATCTTATGAATTTTTTTATGAAAGTGGGTTTGGAGAGGTCATGACTTTATTTGATGATCCCACTATCTTGGAAGAGTGTCAACTTTGCATGCATGTGGATCATAAAGAGAAATTTTTATATGATAGTTATATTATTGAATTTGATTATGATCCTCCATATAATTATTATGAGAGAGGAAAATATGGTTGTAGAAATTTTCATGTTATTAAATTTCCTCTCGTTGTGTTGAGATTGTAAATGCTTTATTCCTCTCCTTTGCACATGATAGATATTTATTGTCTTGATAATTTGTTTTCCTATAAAATTCCTATGCATAGGAAGTATGTTAGACTTAAATGTGTTTGTCACATGTTTCATGATGCTCACTTTGTGTTTCAATTATTATCTGTTGTATGAGCATCGTTGAAATATTATGCCTAGCTAAGAGCGTAAAACTATAGCGCTTGTTGGGAGGCAACCCAATGAATAAAATTTATTTTTTCTTTTTGCTTTATGTTCTTGAGTGTTAGCACAATTATGATACTGTTATGATTGTGTTTGTTGTGATTAAATTAGTGTTTGTGTCCAGTAGAACCAATAGGATCTTCTTGGGTGATAGTTGTTTGATCTTGCTGAAAAAAACAGAAACTTTTGCGCTCACAAAAACAATTCTCATTTTTTACCAGAAAGTGCTTTTGCCCTGATTTTTTTTGCAGAAGATTAATATCCAAATTACCCAGGTCGTCCTAGTTTTTCAGAATTTTTGGAGTTCCAGAATTTTTCGAAATAGTCAGATTGCTACAGACTGTTCTGTTTTGACAGATTCTGTTTTCTTTGCGTTGTGTGCTTATTTTCATGCCTCTATGGTTTTCTTTGATGAGTTTTTGCCATAGAAAAGTTGGAATACAGTCGATATAATGCAAAAACAAAATATGAATTGGTTTGGTACAGTACTTATAGTAGTGATTTGCTTTCTTTTACTAACGGATCTCATGAAGGTTTTGTTGAGTTTTATGTGATTGAAGTTTTCAAGTTTTGGGTTATCTTACGATGGATGAAGGAATAAAGGATAGAAGAGCATAAGCTTGGGGATGCCCCGGCATCCCAAGCTATTATCCAAAAATGAGCAACCAACTAAGCTTGGGGATGCCCCCGAGTGGCATCCCTCTTTCTTCTAACGACCATCGGTATTTTACTTGAAGCTATATTTTTATTCATCACATGATATGTGTTTTGCTTGGAGCATATTGTATGATATGAGTCTTTTCTTGTTTTATTTTGTGTTTTAATTCTTGATCCCTTGATGGACACACCTATTTGGGAGAGCCAAAATTATGTCATGACTTGTTAGAATTGCTCTCTATGCTTCACTTAAATTTTTATGAGCTATGGACTTGCTCTAGTGTTTCACTTATATATTTTTGAGCACGGTGTGCTTTATTATTTTTTAAGAAATGCTCTCTTGCTTCACTTAGATTTATTTGAGAGTAGGTAAAATTTTCAAGAAATTCTCTCTTGCTTCACTTAAATTATTTTGAGAGAAAGAAAAAAATATTATGCTCATGCTCTTCACTTATATTTGTTTGAGCTTGTGAAAAGCAACACATGAAAATTAGTCCGAAAGTGATAGATATCCAAGAAGGATATAATAAAAAAAATCATGAAGATCATTGGACAAAATAAACTTGATTCTTAATAATAGTTTTGAGATATGATGATGGGATATGTGAGTGATGTTGATGAGTAATTATGGTTTAGTAAGAATATTGGTGTTAAGGTTTGTGATTCCCTATGCAAGCACGAAAGTCAATAGTCATGAAATGAAATTATATCCTACTTGTGGTGCATTATTCGATGTTAATTATGCTTAATGCTTGCTTATGAGATTATTCGTTTCTTGGTTGGTCGCTTCTCAATCTTTTGCTAGCCTTCATTTTGCACTACGTATGATCTCTACTTGTGCATCCAAAATCCTTTAAACCAGTTTTGCCACATGAGTCCACTATATCTACCTATATGCGGTATTCTTTTACCGTTCTCAGCAAATTTGCATGTGCCATCTCTAAGTTTCAAAATAAACTTCCCTTTTGTGTGTTTGTTTCGCTTGCGGAGCGGTGAGGGGTGGCTAATATTTTCCATGCTGGATGTGTTATTCGCACGATGATTATTTATTCACTTGTCATTACATGAGAGTAAGGCAAAGGTTTTAGGGATGCCCAGTCCCGAAATGAAAAAAATGAATTTACTTTATGTTGTCAAATAATAAATTCCTTGGAAAGTGTTGGTATGGAGGGCAACCGTGGATACGGCTAGCCATGGAAAGTGAAAGTTTGGTGGAAAAAGGAATAAACTTTATTTTCTGTTTGGGAACTGCCTATGATAGATCTAGCATGGAAAGTGTTGGGAACTCTAAGTCGTTTTCGTTGGTGGGATGGATACACCTCCCAAAATGTTTTTATCTCTAAGTTTTTTCGCTTTGAGCTCTGGCATCTCTACAAATCCCTACTTCCCTCTGCGAAGGGCCTCTCTTTTACTTTATGCAATTTTTATTTTGAATTTGAGTCTCCATCCTCTCTTACAAAAGCACCAACTAGGAGGCAATATGATCGTACTTAAGTATTGGGTGTAGCTAATATGTGCGTGTGTTTCATGAATGGATCAATGCTTGAGCATGATGGGCTAGGGATAACTTATTTTAGCGTTGATATTTTTAAAGACTTGGTTGCTTGTTGATATGCTTGAGTATTTAAATTATCATGACAAAACTAGACTATTGCTTTGAATCACATAAAAGTCCAAATGTCCATGCTATAAAGAAAAGAATATGATATGACATGTTAGGCAGCATTCCACATCAAAAATTCTGTTTTTATCACTTACCTACTCGAGGACGAGTAGGAGTTAAGCTTGGGGATGCTGATACGTCTCCAACGTATCTCTAATTTTTTATTGTTTTATGTTGTTATATTATCAATCTTGGATGTTTTATAATCATTTTATAGTCATTTTATATCATTTTTGGTACTAACCTATTGACATAGTGCCAAGTGCCAGTTGCTATATTCTGCGTGTTTTTTACATCGCAGGAAATTAATATCAGACGGAGTCCAAACGCAACGAAACTCCACGGAGATTTGTTTTGGACCAGAAGGAATGTAATGGGCCCTGGCTGCGCCTAGGGGGTGCCCCAAGGGGGCACAACCCACCAGGGCGCGCCAGGAGGCCCAGGCGCGCCCTGGTGGGTTGTGCCCACCTCGGGTGCCCCCCGGACCGCCTCTTTGCTCTATAAATACCCCAATATTCCAGAAACCCTAGGGGAGTCGACAAAATATTCATCCAGCCGCCGCAGAGTCCAGAACCACCAGATCCAATCTAGACACCATCTTGGATGGGGTTCACCACCTCCATTGGTGCCTCTCCGATGATGCGTGAGTAGTTCTTTGTAGACCTTCGGGTCCGTATTTAGTAGCTAGATGGCTTCCTCTCTCTCGCTGAATTCTCAATACAATGGTCTCTTGGAGATCCATATGATGTAACTCTTTTGCGGTGTGTTTGTTGGCATCGATGAACTTTGAGTTTATGATCTGATCTATCTTTTTATATCCATGAAAGTATTTGAGTTTCTTTGATCTCTTTTATGCATGATCTCTTATAGCCTCGTATTTCTTCTCCGATATTTGGGTTTTGTTTGGCCAACTTGATCTATTTATCTTGCAATGGGAAGAGGTGCTTTGTAGTGGGTTCGATCTTACGGTACTTGATCCCAGTGACAGAAAGGGAAACGACACGTATGTATCTTTGCTGCTAAGGATAAAACGATGGGGTCTATCTCTACATAGATAGATCTTGTCTACATCATGTCATCGTTCTTATTCCATTACTCCGTTTTTCCATGAACTTAATACGATAGATGCATGTTGGATAGCGGTCGATGTGTGGAGTAATAGTAGTAGATGCATGCAGGAGTCGGTCTACTTATCTTGGACGTGATGCCTATATAATGATCATTGCCTCGATATCGTCATGAGTATTTGAAGTTCTATCAATTGCCCAACAATAATTTTTTCACACACCGTTTGCTATTTTTCTCGAGAGAAGCCACTAGTGAAATCTACGGCCCCCGGGTCTCTTTCTCATACATCTGCCTTTGCGATCTACTTTTTCCTTGCATTTATTTTCAGATCTATTAAACCAAAAATATGAAAATACTTTGCTGCACTTTATTTTATTTGCGATCTATTTATTCAATCTATTACAACTCTCTCCCGTCCATGCACCATTTCTGGCGCCGTTACCCGAAAGGGATTGACAACCCCTTTAACACGTCGGGTTGCGAGTGGTTGTTATTTGTGTGCAGGGGCTATTTATGTTGTGGTTCTTGGTTATCCTACTAGTTCATTAACCTTGGTTTCATTTATGAGGGAAATACCTACCGTTGTCGGTGTCAAAATCGGCGGATCTCGGGTAGGGGGTCCCGAACTGTGCATCTAGGATCGATGGTAACAGGAGACAGGGGACACGATGTTTACCCAAGTTCGGGCCCTCTCTATGGAGGTAATACCCTACTTCCTGCTTGATTGATCTTGATGAATATGAGTATTACAAGAGTTGATCTACCACGAGATCGTAATGGCTAAACCCTAGAAGTCTTGCCTTTATGACTATGGTAATGTGTATATCCTTTTCGGACTAACCCCTCCGATTTATATAGACACCGGGGGAATCTAGGGTTACATAGACTCGGTTACATAAGAAGGAATCTTCATAGTTTGGTCTCCAAGCTTGCCTTCCACGCCAAGGAGAGTCCACACAGGTACAGTCTTCGGCCTTCATGTCTTCATAGCCCATCAGACCGGCCCAATGGATAACAGGTCGGACGCCCGAGGACCCCTTAGTCCAGGACTCCCTCAGTAGCCCCTGAACCTGGCTTCAATGACGAGGAGTCCGGCGCACAGATTGTCTTCGGCATTGCAAGGCGGGTTCCCCTTTTCGAACTCCTGGTTAATCTTCAGATGTAATGATTCTATCCGGACTTGTATACACAACTGCAGAGGATATAATATTTCACGAATTCAATCCACCGACAACTTTTTGGTAATATGACGTCACACCTGCTCGGCCATTGTTTGCGAACCGTTTTAGCCGGCCCGTCGCCCCACGTCTCAAGACGTGGTTTTATTAGCATGTCTTATCCAAACGGAGATCGTGCCTCCCTTTTTTAAGGGATTCCTGTCAACCCGGACGTGGGCAACCCAACCGCCGCTTGGGCACAACTCCTTGGAAACAAGCAAGTTTTTGAGGCCTAGGATGAGACGTTTGATATTTGCAGTCTTTATATAGGGGTACAGACCCGTCTTTTTCTTCCACGCTTGCTTCTTCCTCAACCCCTGCTACCCCGAGTTCCAACACCCGGGTTTCGGTCGCCACAAGCCCCAATCATGTCCGGGTCCAGCCGTCAAGGCTGGTGGGTAGCTTCTTCTGTCACGGAGGAAGATATTGCAAAGCTTCGGGCAGCGAGGTACCTGACCGCAGAAATCCATCATCAGCTTCCTGCCGAGGGGCAGGTTATTCCCACCCCCAGATCCGGCGAGAGGGTCGTGTTCATGTCCCACTTCCTCCGCGGGTTAGGGTTTGCGCTTAACCCCTTCGTCTGAGGGCTTATGTTCTATTACGGGATAGACTTTCATGATTTGGCCCTGGACTCTATTCTTCTTATCTCGGTGTTTATCGTCGCGTGCGAAGCCTTCCTCCGAACCCCTCCGCACTTTGGTTTGTGGCTCAAGACCTTCGATGTGAAGCCGCAAGTGACAGAGCGGGAGCAACCCGAGTGCCGTGGTGCTACAGTGAGCAAGCTTGCTAGCGTCGTTTGGTTGAAAGGATCCTTCGCCAAATCCTCTGATCTGTGGCAGCAGGGGTGGTTCTACATCACCGAGCCCCACGGCTCCAACTGGGCAACTGCGCCTGCATTTCGATCCAGCCCCCCAATTCAGCTCGCATCGTGGATTAAAAAGGGGCTGGACTGGGGATCAACGAACGAGGTGTGAACTCTGCAAAGTCGCATCCGAAGCCTCATTGAGAAGGACATTGATATAGCCAACGTCGTTCAAGTAATGCTAGTTCATCAGACCCTGTCATGCCAGCGACGGCCTCTCTGCATGTGGGAGTTCAATCCAAAAGGGCCGCGGACTCTTCAACACTTCTTCGGCACTACGCACGAAGGAATGTGGAGATTATTCTTCGGGAAATGAAGGCAATGGCCGGACACCACCAAAGATGTCGGCCTAGACTGTAACCATCCGGATACCCCGGTAAGTACCCGTCTGCCGAATACCTTATAATCAGATACCCAGCGGCAAGATACCGACAGTGTCATTCTTTTTCAGGGTTGGATAAAGAAGGTGGAACGGATTAGGTGTCCGACTCCCCTTCCCGAAGACTCAGCTACTCCTGTGTTAACAAGGATGCTGGCCTCGGCACCATGCCAGGCGCCGGTAAGGGAGGGTAAAGAGGAGAGTGAGAAGGCCCAAGAGGACCTTGGTCCCGGAGGTGAGTCGGACGCTGAGTCCGGAGAAATTGACCTGTCCTCGCCTGAAGACAGAGGCGGAAAAGGATCCAGTATCCCTTCTCCTAACAGGAGGAGGGCCGCCTCCGAAGATTGGGAGGGCGGTCTTCCAAGAGGGGCAAGATGCCACCGTCGAGCGGCCTGGGTTTGGAAAGTGACGCCGTTGAACAGCTCCATCAAAGGGACAAAGCCCTCGGCCAAACCGTAAGTGAATCTGGAGTACTTTGATAGCGTCTGCTTCATTGCTGTTAACCGAAGATATACGTAACGCGTTCATGCATTTTTACAGGTCGGCACAGAGTTTTTCTGGGCAATCCTTTTCTTCGGGAAGTCTCCTCCCAAAGATGATGGAGAGCGAGACGCCTCCTCGAACCTCCTCTCCCAATAGGGCGGATGACTCTGAAGTGTCGTCGCGGAGGGTCCCTCTTAATCAACAAGTTACACAAGGGACAAAAGAGGCAGTGCCCGAAGGTGGATCTCCGACTGTCCGGGAATCCGGGGCTGATGATAACAAAGGCCCCGGACTGTCTGGCTCGCAGCCGACAGTGATTCTGGGGGCGGGTGAACAGATTCCTTCAAAGGATGGAGGTGCTCCTAGAGCGGCTTTCGGAGACCCGGAGGCTCCGGATATATTGCGGGACATGTTGCGAAAAGCATCTGTCTCGGGGGAACAGCGTACCTTGATGGGTATAGTGGTTGAGAAAATTTTGTCCGTGAAGAGCGGATTGAATGAAGCCTTTATGAGCCTGCTAAAAGGCTTCGAGGTTTGTGATATAATATTTTCAGCTATGTTTCATTTGCAAAGATGCGCCTGTGTATAGGTAGTAGCCCCTGATACTCGGGTTGACTTCCGCTGGGAAGCAAATGGAGGATCGAAAAGGATCGTTTGAGGACTAACCTGATGAACTTTGAACACAGGCTGCTTCCCCCTTGGCCACATCCCGGACCATGGAAATTGCCGAGTTGCAGCGGAAGCTTGATGTGGCAGGGGATGATCTTGCTTTAATCAATATGCGTCTTGACGAGTCGCAAGGTATGTATTCGGAGCAATCCTCATACATTTTTGTGGTATAAGCATGATGCTGAGATTTAGATGCTGGAATATGCATGGCTGCAGATGGTGCTGCCGCCGTTGAAGTTCTTCGAGCGGAGCTGGCCCGGGCCAAGGAGCAGGCCCGACGTAGAAATGTTGTTGTCGAAAAGGCATCGGCTGAATTAAAAACCGAACAAGCTGCACGGCGCCAAGATGAGGAGAAGATATCCACGATGACGCTCGAACTGGAGAATGCTACCGGCCGCTGTGAATTTCTGGAGAAGGAGGGTAAAGCCTTAACGGCTGATCTGGACAAGGCCTTACAAGAGGCAAGAGAAGCGCGGTCGGAATCCAGAGCAGCCCGTGAGGAGGTTCGGCGGGCGAGGGAGATTGCGGCTGGAAAGCCCTATCAGCTGCAAGCTAAGTTCAGTGACCCGAACTTAGCTCAACTTAACCAAGTGTGGAGCTCTCCGGACGAGTTCTTGGACTTGCCGAAGAGTTCTTCTGATGCGGCGCGGTATTACCAAGCGCGAGATGGATATGCAACGGAGAAGCTTCTTTGGTCACAGTTTGGCGCATCAAAGCGCCCCCGAACTTCATAGGATATCCGGCGCTGCCATGAAGGATGTCATAATCCGGTTGTGGCCAACCGAGCCTGTTCTGAATAGCTATTTCGAGTTGGTGCAGAGGCTTGTTGATGCGGTGCCGCGTATCGATGCTGTGAAGTGGTCAACATGCATTGAGGGTGCACGGATGGCTTTTGCCCGAGTCAAAACATTCTGGGGGAAGATGAAGGCCATCGATGTTGCGACGAAAAGTCCACCCAAAGGCAAGGGCCGCCCGGAACCGGAGCATTATTTTGAAGACGTCCTAGAGGCCGCCCGCTTTATAGAGGGTCAGTGCTCGAAAGACATAATGTTCGAGTGAGGTGTATGAAAATTGTAAAAGACAATTTTATAGTTAATCTATTTTGATGTTTTGCTTCAAAGCTTGAATTCCTCCTGTGCGGCCGTTTTTGATATAATCTGAAAGTTTTCCAGTCGTCGGCTTCAGCCCCCTCGTAGGAAGTACGAGGGTGTTCGGAAAAGCATTTAATCACTCTTTATCCAACGTCTTGGTCCATGAAGGAGGTGATAATGCGGCGAACCAGGCAATCGGACTATGGGTCGTTAACGCTTTCACTTAGCCATAGGAGTTTTATTGTGGGGCTATGACATAGCCCCTGGTATGTATGCGGCGTAAGGTGCCTTACATATTTGATCTGAAAAAGATCCCTCGTGTGACACGGAGAATCGCTAAAGATTCCAAGAATTCGTCAAGTGGTCGACCAGCTCTCGCTGCATCATGACGGTCAGTTTTCGGCTTTCTCTACTGAGGTGCTCATCCGGTTTAGACCAGGGCACAATCGCAGTAGTTCTCCCTTTACTACCCTAGCCGATAGAGCGGAACGTAGGGTAGCAAGCACAGGAGCCGGGCAACCCAACTATTGACCCAAGACAATGATTCGGAGCTGATGCATATAAGGCCAAACTTGCGACGCCGAAGTACGCTATAGAGCTGTTCGGACTTTTACTGGCAACTCATTTGTTCCCACACCGAGCCCCTGGCGGGTTATGCCAAGGTATTTCTGTGAAATAACCGTAGGAGCCATATTTATTGGAGAAACAATACGGATGATTAGTTCGGATACTGTTTACTGGGAACTGAGCGATATGCCAATGATTACTTATGATATATATAAAAGCCGTCCTCCCAGCTATTTGACATGCTCGGGGTCGGAGGCGGAGGAACAGGCATAGTACAGGCTCAAAAAATAGAGTGCGGTCTACAAAAATTTATTTTGGACCTCCTGTCGCACGTCTGCGCCACCAGTCCTTGGCGGGGGGGAATCCTTGATGGAAATAGCCCCTTAGGTGAGTGTACGGATCCAGACTCCGATAGAGCCAGTTTTCATATGTTTATCCTGTTCGTCACCTGTTTTTAAAGGATAGTGAAGGAAGAAATAAAAAGAAAATAAATACAAAATGTTACTGGAATGCTTGCAGGCTTGTCCGGATTGTGCTTCCGCCAATGCCCATGGTATCTTGAGTGCGTAATGATGTATGCGCGGTACAAATTTTGCAGGTGTGCGGAGTGGGCGGCGGAAGCCGGGTTGCTATTTCCGCTCCGGGAGTGGTCGATCCACAGATGAGAATTGCTTCTGGCCCCCGGTATTTTGTTGATGAACGCCTCCGTCATCCCTGTCGCCTGACAGCCTCCTCCCCTTGTGTTCGGCGTTGAGCTTGCCGGCCTGTTTAAAAACCCAGCAGTTTCTGTTGGTATGATTAGCTGGTTTATCGAGGTGGCCATGAATCTGGCAGGGTCGGTCCAATATCATGTCTAGGTTGGAAGGTTCGTCTCGATTCGCCTTGAATGGCTTCCTCCGTTGACCGGGCTTGGGGTTGCTGAATCCGGCGTTGACCGCTGTGTCGCATGATCCTTCATTATCATTGCGACTGTTGTGTTTGATTCGTCGTGGCTTGACATTGCCATCTCGGATTTCGGAAGTGCCCGGGTCGCTGGTGCTATTGCTTCTACGAGCGAGCCAGCTGTCTTCTCCCGCGCAAAAGCGGGTCATCAAAGCAGTGAGGGCTGTCATGGATTTAGGTCCTTCTTGGCCGAGATGACGTGCAAGCCATTCGTCCCGGACACTGTGCCTGAAAGCCGCAAGGGCTTCCGCGTCCGGACAGTCGACAATTTGGTTCTTTTTGACTAAGAACGGAGTCCAGAGCTTCTTAGCTGACTCTCCGGGCTGCTGGACAATATGACTTTAAGTCATCGGCATCCGGCGGCCGGACATATGTTCCTCGTAAGTTATCGAGGAAAGCCTCTTCCAAGTCCTCCCAGCTGCCCATGGAATTTTCAGGCAGGCTGTTTAACCAGTGCCGAGCTGGTCCTTTTAGCTTTACTGGGAGGTATTTAATGGCATGGAGGTCGTCTCCATGGGCCATATGGATGTGGAGGATAAAATCTTCTTGCCACACCGCGGGATCGGTTGTTCCATCGTATGATTCAATATTGACGGGTTTGAATCCTTCGGGGAATTCATGATCCATTACTTCATCAGTGAAGCAAAGCGGGTGTGCGGCGCCTCTATGTTGGGCCACACTGCGACGTAACTCCGAAGGAGTCCCTTCACGGTTTTCAGCTCGGGCGTGGCGAGGTTTGTCACACCCGAATAGGTAGCCATCGTCGCGTGTCAAGGCATGCTTTCGCGATCCTTAGATCGGTCTTGCGTGTCCTGCTCTATTGTCCAAGTCCCTCTGCAGGTTGTCTGGGTAATCGTGACCTGCGTTGTTCTTGCCTTTATGGCGAGGTGGGGCGGTCTGGTGTTTGGCTTGAGTTGCCTCTTTATCCGGACAGAGTTGTCGGTGACATGCCGCATTGTGTGATGATGGTACAGGCTCCAACGCCCCGTCATCGGACTGGTATAGCAATCTATGCTTTGGGTAGCTTTCTGTGCTTTGGGTAGCTTTTGGCTAGGCCACTAAGGTCGTATTCTTTGGCGACCAGGACTTCGGTCCATCTGTCGTTGAGTAGGTCTTGGTCAGCTTGAAGTTGCTGCTACTTCTTTTTCAAGCTCCTTACCGTAGCTATTAGCCTGCGCTTGAAGCGCTCCTGCTCGAGGGGCTCTTCAGGTACGATGAAGTCTTCATCACCGAGGGTTTCCTCATCTTCGGAGAGCGGAAGGTAGTTGTCGTCCTCCGAACTGTCATTGGGCAGGGCCTGTTCATCGGGGCTGACTTGCCCGTTTTCCTGTTCCTCCTGTTCGGATATTACTCCAACAGGGTCTTCATTGCTTTCGGCGCCGTCCGGAGCACTATTTTCTCCGGTGCCATCGTTGCTGTGGCGTGACTTGGAGCGGAGTTTGGGGCGCCGGAACTTAGACTGTGTCTCAGGAGTTTTATTCTCAACTGGATCTCCCTTGTCATTGCCGCGAACTTTTTTAAGTGTATCGACCATGTACACGTCGTATGAAGGGGTGGCCGTCCCACGCATGATGACTGGCGGGTCTTGGCCTTGCTCCTTGTCGGCATCGTCATCTATACCGTCAATGTCTTCGGAGCCATAAGCAGGCCTGTCGGTTAAGTCCTCGACAGTGGCTATGAAGTGGGTGGCGGGTGGGAAGGGAAATTCTCCATTATCAGCCTCTAGCTCGAAAACCGGACATAGTTCGGCCGCGAGTCCCCCATCAGGGACAAGTTTTTCAATGAATTTAGCACATCGCCAAAGGGCGAGTGTTGGAAGATATATGCGGCGCTGAACTCGAAGATTGATAACCGATCCAACTCGGTGTCCGGGGGCGTGCGAGGTTCGGAACTTATAGCCGGAGACGAGTCCGGAATTACGTTGACGCTGATATTGCCTGGTATTGAGTCTGTGTGCGGTTCCAATGCCGCGGACTCTGTGGCTTCGGATGGTGCAAACTGCTCCGGATCAATGGTCGTAGCAGTTACAGGAACTGTCTCCAGAATTTGGTCCGATGACAGATTTAAGTCATGTTCATCGGAGTGAGGGGAGCGATCGCCGCGGTCTCAAATCCATTGAAGATCAAGTCTCCACGGATATCCGCGACATAGTTCAAGTTTCCAAATCTGACCTGGTGGCCAGGGGCGTAGCTATCGATCTGCTCCAGATGGCCAAGCGAGTTGGCCCGCAGTACGAAGCCGCTGAATACGAAAATCTATCCGGGGAGGAAGGTTTCTCCTTGGACAGCGTGACCATAGGCGATCGAAGGGGCCATCGAACCTTTCGTCGACGGCACAGTGGAACTCTCAATGAAAGCACCAATGTTGGTGTCAAAACCGGCGGATCTCGGGTAGGGGGTCCCGAACTGTGCGTCTAGGATCGATGGTAACAGGAGACAGGGGACACGATGTTTACCCAGGTTCGGGCCCTCTCTATGGAGGTAATACCCTACTTCCTGCTTGATTGATCTTGATGAATATGAGTATTACAAGAGTTGATCTACCATGAGATCGTAATGGCTAAACCCTAGAAGTCTTGCCTGTATGACTATGGTAATGTGTATATCCTTTCCGGACTAACTCCTCCGGTTTATATAGACACCGGGGGAATCTAGGGTTACATAGAGTCGGTTACATAAGAAGGAATCTTCATAGTTTGGTCGCCAAGCTTGCCTTCCACGCCAAGGAGAGTCCAATTCGGACACGGGTACAGTCTTCGGCTTTCACGTCTTCATAGCCCATCAGTCCGGCCCAATGGATAACAGGCCGGACGCCCGAGGACCCCTTAGTCCAAGACTCCCTCAACCGCCGCTGTGCTGCATCATCCCTTCCTCTTTGGGGAAATACCAACGTAGCTTCAAGCGACATCAACTATAAAGGTGCACTACAGGTATCTCCGAAAGTATCTGTTGGGTTGGCACGAATCGAGACTAGGATTTGTCACTCCGTATGGCGGAGAGGTATCTCTGGGCCCACTCGGTAATGCATCATCATAAGGAGCTCAATGTGACTAAGGAGTTAGTCAAGGGATCATGCATTACGGAACGAGTAAAGAGACTTGCCAGTAACGAGATTGAATAAGGTATAGGGACACCGACGATCGAATCTCGGGCAAGTAACATACGGATGGACAAAGGGAATTGTATATGGGATTGATTGAATCCCCGACATCGTGGTTCATCCGATGAGATCATCGTGGAACATGTGCGAGCCAATATGGGTATCCAGATCCCGCTATTGGTTATTGGTCGGAGAGGCATCTCGGTCATGTCTGCATGGTTCCCGAACCCGTAGAGTCTACACACTTAAGGTTCGGTGACGCTAGAGGTGTAATGGGAATTGTATGTGGTTACCGAAAGTTGTTTGGAGTCTCGGATGAGATCCCGGACGTCACGAGGAGTTCCGGAATGGTCCAGAGGTAAAGATTTATATATGGGAAGTCCTATTTTGGCCATCGGAAAATGTTCAGGATTTTTCGGTATTGTACCGGAAAGTTTCTAGAAGGTTCCGCAGTGGGGCCCACCTGCATAGGGGGACTGATGTTGCTTGAAGCTACGTCGGTATTTCCCCAAAGAGGAAGGGATGATGCAGCACAGCGGCGGTAGGTATTTCCTTAGATATGAAACCAAGGTTATCGAACCAGTAGGAGAACCAAGCAACAAAACGTAAACAGCCCATGCACACAAATAACAACCACTCGCAACCCGATGTGTTAAAGGGGTTGTCAATCACTTTCAGATAACGGCGCCAGAAATTGGTGCGTGGACGGGAGAAAGTTGTAATAGATTGAATAAATAGATCGCATAAAATAAAGTGCAGCAAAGTATTTTTTGTATTTTTGGTTTAATAGATCTAAAAATAAATGCAAAGGAAAAGTAGACCGCAAAGGCAAATATATGAGAAAGAGACCCGGGGGCCGTAGGTTTCACTAGTGGCTTCTCTCGAGAAAAATAGCAAATGGTGGGTGAACAAATTACTGTTGGGCAATTGATAGAGCTTTAAATAATCATGATGATATCCAGGCAATGATCTTTATATAGGCATCACGTCCAAGATTAGTAGACCGACTCCTGCCTGCATCTACTACTATTACTCCACACATCGACCGCTATCCAGCATGCATCTAGTGTATTAAGTTCATGGAAAAATGGAGTAATGCAATAAGAACGATGACATGATGTAGACAAGATCTATCTATATAGAGATAGACCCCATCGTTTTATCCTTAGTAGCAACGATACATACGTGTCGGTTCCCCTTCTGTCACTGGGATCAAGCACCGTAAGATCGAACCCACTACAAAGCACCTCTTCCCATTGCAAGATAAATAGATCAAGTTGTTGGGGAACGTAATAATTTCAAAAATTTCCTACACACACGCAAGATCATGGTGATGCATAGCAACGAGAGGGGAGAGTGTTGTCCACGTACCCTCGTAGACAGAAAGCGGAAGCGTTAACACAACGCGGTTGATGTAGTCGTACGTCTTCACGATCCGACCGATCAAGTACCGAACGCACGGCACCTCCGAGTTCAGCACACGTTCAGCTCGATGACGTCCCTCGAACTCCGATCCAGCCGAGTGTTGAGGGAGAGTTTCATCAGCACGACGGCGTGGTGACGATGATGATGTTCTACCGACGCAGGGCTTCGCCTAAGCACCGCTACGATATTATCGAGGTGTAATATGGTGGAGGGGGGCACCGCACACGGCTAAGAGATCAATGATCAATTGTTGTGTCTTTGGGGTGCCCCCTGCCCCCGTATATAAAGGAGCAAGGGGGGAGGCGGCCGACCTAGGAGGAGGGTGCGCCAAGGGGGGAGTCCTACTCCCGGTGGGAGTAGGACTCCTCCTTTCCTTGTTGGAGTAGGAGAGAAGGAAAGAGGGGGAGAGGGAGAAGGAAAAGGGGGCTGCACCCCTTGTCCAATTCGGACCAGAGGGGGGTGCGCGCCTCCTTCCTTTTGGCCTCTCTCCTCTATTCCCGTATGGCCCAATAAGGCCCAATACTTCTCCCCGGCGAATTCCCGTAACTCTCCGGTACTCCGATAAATACCCGAATCACTCGGAACCTTTCCGAAGTCCGAATATAGTCGTCCAATATATCGATCTTTACGTCTCGGCCATTTTGAGACTCCTCGTCATGTCCCCGATCTCATCCGGGACTCCGAACTACCTTCGGTACATCAAAACACATAAACTCATAATATAATCGTCATCGAACTTTAAGCGTGTGGACCCTACGGGTTCGAGAACTATGTAGACATGACCGAGACACGTCTCCGGTCAATAACCAATAGCGGAACCTGGATGCTCATATTGGCTCCCACATATTCTACGAAGATCTTTATCGGTCAGATCGCATAACAACATATGTTGTTCCCTTTGTCATCGGTATGTTACTTGCCCGAGATTCGATCGTCGGTATCTCAATACCTAGTTCAATCTCATTACCGGCAAGTCTCTTTACTCGTTCCGTAATACATCAGCCCGCAACAAACTCATTAGTTGCAATGCGTGCAAGGCTTAAGTGATATGCATTACCGAGAGGGCCCAGAGATACCTCTTCGACAATCGGAGTGACAAATCCTAATCTCGAAATACGCCAACCCAACAAGTACCTTTGGAGACACTTGTAGAGCACCTTTATAATCACCCAGTTACGTTGTGACGTTTGGTAGCACACAAAGTGTTCCTCCGGTAAACGGGAGTTGCATAATCTCATAGTCATAGGAACATGTATGTCATGAAGAAAGCAATAGCAACATACTAAACGATCGAGTGCTAAGCTAACGGAATGGGTCAAGTCAATCATATCATTCTCCTAATGATGTGATCCCGTTAATCAAATGACAACTCATGTCTATGGCTAGGAAACTCAACCATCTTTGATTAACGAGCTAGTCAAGTAGAGGCATACTAGTGACACTATGTTTGTCTATGTATTCACACATGTATCAAGTTCCGGTTAATACAATTCTAGCATGAATAATAAATATTTATCATGAAATAAGGAAATAAATAATAACTTTATTATTGCCTCTAGGGCATATTTCCTTCAGTCTCCCACTTGCACTAGAGTCAATAATCTAGTTCACATTGCCATGTGATTTAACATAAATAGTTCACATCACCATGTGATTAACACCCATGGTTCACATCGTCATGTGACCAACACCCAAAGGGTTTACTAGAGTCAATAATCTAGTTCACATCGCTATGTGATTAACACCCAAAGAGTACTAAGGTGTGATCATGTTTTGCTTGTGAGATAATTTTAGTCAACGGGTCTGTCACATTCAGATCCGTAAGTATTTTGCAAATTTCTATGTCTACAATGCTCTGCACGGAGCTACTCTAGCTAATTGCTCCCACTTTCAATATGTATCTAGATCGAGACTTAGAGTCATCCAGATCTGTGTCAAAACTTGCATCGACGTAACTCTTTACGACGAACCTTTTGTCACCTCCATAACCGAGAAATATTTCCTTATTCCACTAAGGATAATTTTGACCGCTTCCAGTGACCTACTCCTAGATCACTATTGTACCCTCTTGCCAAAATCATGGTGAGGTACACAATAGGTCTGGTACACAGCATAACATACTTTATAGAACCTATGACTGAGGCATAGGAAATGACTTTCATTCTCTTTTCTATTTTTTGCTGTGGTCGGGTTTTGAGTCTTTACTCAACTTTATACTTTGCAATACAGGCAAGAACTCTTTCTTTGACTGTTCCATTTTGAACTACTTCAAAATCTTGTCAAGGTATGTACTCATTGAAAGAACTTATCAAGCGTCTTGATTTATCTCTATAAATCTTGATGCTCAATATGTAAGCAGCTTCACCGAGGTCTTTCTTTGAAAAACTCCTTTCAAACACTCCTTTATGCTTTGCAGAATAATTCTACATTATTTCCGATCAACAGTATGTCATTCACATATACTTATCAGAAATGTTGTAGTGCTCCCACTCACTTTCTTGTGAATACAGGCTTCACCGCAAGTCTGTATAAAACTATATGCTTTGATCAACTCATCAAAGTGTATATTCCAACTCCGAGATGCTTGCACCAGTCCATAGATGGATCACTGGAGCTTGCACATTTTGTTAGCACCTTTAGGATCGACAAAACCTTCTGGTTGCATCATATACAACTCTTCTTTAAGAAATCCATTAAGGAATATAGTTTTGACCTCCATTTGCCAGATTTTATAAAATGTGGTAATTTGCTAACATGATTCGGACAGACTTAAGCATCGCTACGAGTGAGAAAATCTCATCGTAGTCAACACCTTGAACTTTGTCAAAAACCTTTTTTTCGACAAGTCTAGCTTTGTAGATAGTAACACTACTATCAGCGTTCGTCTTCCTCTTGAAGATCCATTTATTTTTATGGCTTGCCAATCATCGGGCAAGTCAACCAAAGTCCATACTTTGTTCTTATGCATGGATCCCATCTCAGATTTCATGGCCTCAAGCCATTTTTGCGGAATCTGGGCTCATCATCGCTTCCTCATAGTTCGTAGGTTCGTCATGGTCAAGTAACATGACCTCCAGAACAGGATTATCGTACCACTCTGGTGCGGATCTCACTCTGGTTTACCTACAAGGTTCGGTAGTAACTTGATCTGAAGTTACATGATCATCATCATTAGCTTCCTCACTAGTTGGTGTAGTAATCACAGGAACAGATTTCTGTGATGAACTACTTTCCAATAAGGGAGCAGGTACAGTTACCTCATCAAGTTCTAATTTCCTCCCACTCACTTCTTTCGAGAGAAACTCCTTCTCCAGAAAGATTCCGAATTTAGCAACAAAAGTCTTGCCTTCGGATCTGTGATAGAAGGTGTACCCAATAGTCTCCTTTGGGTATCCTATGAAGACACATTTCTCCGATTTGGGTTCGAGCTTATCAGGTTGAAGCTTTTTCACATAAGCATCACAAACCCAAACTTTAAGAAACAACAACTTTGGTTTCTTGCCAAACCACAGTTCATATTGTGTCATCTCAACGGACTTAGACGGTGCCCTTTTTAACGTGGATGCAGCTGTCTTTAATGCATAACCCCAAAACGATAGTGGTAAATCGGTAAGAGACATCATAGATTGCACCGTATCTAATAAAGTACGGTTACGATGTTCGGACACATCATTACACTGTGGTGTTCCAGGTGGCGCGAGCAGTGAAACTATTTCTCATTGTTTTAACTGAAGACCAACCTCGTAACTCAAATACTCTTCTCCACGATTAGATCGTAGAAACTTTATTTTCTTGTTACGATGATTTTCCACTTCACTCTGAAATTATATGAACTTTTCAAATGTTTCAGACTTCTGTTTCATTAAGTAGATATACCCATATCTGCTCAAATCATCTGTGAAGGTCAGAAAATAATGATACCCGCTACGAGCCTCAATATTCATCGGACCACATACATCAGTATGTATGATTTCCAACAAATCTGTTGCTTGCTCCATTGTTCTGGAGAACGGCGTTTTAGTCATCTTGCCCAAGAGGCATGGTTCAAAAGCATCAAGTGATTCATAATCAAGTGATTCCAAAATCCCATCAGCATGGAGTTTCTTCATGCGCTTTACACCAATATGACCTAAACGGCAGTGCCACAAATAAGTTGCACTATCATTATTAACTTTGCATCTTTTGGCTTCAATATTATGAATATGTGTATCACTACGATCGAGATCCAACAAACCATTTTCATTGGGTGTATGACCATAGAAGGTTTTATTCATGTAAATAGAACAACAATTATTCTCTAACTTAAATGAATAACCGTATTGCAATAAACATGATCAAATCATATTCATGCTCAACGCAAACACCAAATAACACTTATTTAGGTTCAACACTAATCCCGAAAGTATAGGGAGTGTGCGATGATGATCATATCAATCTTGGAACCACTTCCAATACACATCGTCACTTCATCCTTAACTAGTTTCTGTTCATTATGCAACTCCCGTTTCGAGTTACTACTCTTTAGCAACTGAACCAGTATCAAATACCGAGGGGTTGCTACGAACACTAGTAAAATACACATCAATAATCTGTATATCAAATATACCTTTGTTCACTTTGCCATCCTTCTTATCCACCAAATACTTGGGGCAGTTCCGCTTCCAGTGACCAGTCCCTTTGCAGTAGAAGCACTTAGTCTCATGCTTAGGTCCAGACTTGGGCTTCTTCACTTGAGCAGCAACTTGCTTTCCATTCTTCTTGAAGTTCCCCTTCTATCCCTTTGCCCTTTTCTTGAAACTAGTGGTCTTGTTAACCATCAACACTTGATGTTTTTCTTGATTTCTACCTTCGTCGATTTCAGCATCACGAAGGGCTCGGGAATTACTTTCGTCATCCCTTGCATACTATAGTTCATCATGAAGTTCTACTAACTTGGTGATGGTGACTAGAGAATTTTGTCAATCACTATTTTATCTGGAAGATTAACTCCCACTTGATTCAAGCGATTGTAGTACCCAGACAATCTGAGCACATGCTCACTGCTTGAGCTATTCTCCTCCATCTTTTAGCTATAGAACTTGTTGGAGACTTCATATCTCTCAACTCAGGTATTTTCTTGAAATATTAACTTGAACTCCTGGAACATCTCATATGGTCCATGACGTTCAAAACGTCTTTGAAGTCCCGATTCTAAGCCGTTAAGCATGGTGCACTAAACTATCAAGTAGTCATCATATTGAGCTAGCCAAACGTTCATAACGTCTGCATCTGCTCCTGCAATAGTTCTGTCACCTAGCGGTGCATCAAGGACATAATTCTTCTGTGCAGCAATCAGGATAATCCTCAGATCACGGATCCAATCCGCATCTTTGCTACTAACATCTTTCAACATAATTTTCTCTAGGAACATATCAAAAATAAACACAGGGAAGCAACAACGCGAGCTATTGATCTACAACATAATTTGCAAAAATACTATCAGGACTAAGTTCATGATAAATTTAAGTTCAATTAATCATATTACTTAAGAACTCCCACTTAGATAGACATCCCTCTAATCCTCTAAGTGATCACGTGATCCATATCAACTAAACCATGTCCGATCATCACGTGAGATGGAGTAGTTTCAACGGTGAACATCACTATGTTGATCATATCTACTATATGATTCACGCTCGACCTTTCGGTCTCCGTGTTCCGAGGCCATATCTGTTATATGCTAGGCTCGTCAAGCTTAACCTGAGTATTCCGCGTGTGCAACTGTTTTGCACCCGTTGTATTTGAACGTAGAGTCTATCACACCCGATCATCACGTGGTGTCTCAGCACGAAGAACTTTCGCAACGGTGCATACTCAGGGAGAACACTTATACCTTGATAATTTAGTGAGAGATCATCTTATAATGCTACCGTCAATCAAAGCAAGATAAGATGCATAAAAGATAAACATCACATGCAATCAATATAAGTGATATGATATGGCCATCATCATCTCGTGCTTGTGATCTCCATCTCCGAAGCACCGTCATGATCACCATCGTCACCGGCGCGACACCTTGATCTCCATCGTAGCATCGTTGTCGTCTCGCCAATCTTATGCTTCTATGACTATCGCTACCACTTAGTGATAAAGTAAAGCATTACAGGGCGATTGCATTGCATACAATAAAGCGACAACCATATGGCTCCTGCCAGTTGCCGATAACTCGGTTACAAAACATGATCATCTCATACAATAAAATTTAGCATCATGTCTTGACCATATCACATCACAACATGCCCTGCAAAAACAAGTTAGACGTCCTCTACTTTGTTGTTGCAAGTTTTACGTGGCTGTTACGGGCTTAGCAAGAACCGTTCTTACCTACGCATCAAAACCACGACGATAGTTTGTCAAGTTGGTGTTGTTTTAACCTTCGCAAGGACCGGGCGAGCCACACTCGGTTCAACTAAAGTTGGAGAAACTGACACCCGCCAGCCACCTCTGTGCAAAGCACGTCGGAAGAACCAGTCTCGCGTAAGCGTACGCGTAATGTCGGTCCGGGCCGCTTCATCCAACAATACCGCCGAACCAAAGTATGACATGCTGGTAAGCAGTATGACTTACATCGCCCACAACTCACTTGTGTTCTACTCGTGCATATGACATCTACGCATAAAACCAGGCTCTGATACCACTGTTGGGGAACGTAGTAATTTCAAAAATTTCCTATGCACACGCAAGATCATGGTGATGCATAGCAACGAGAGGGGAGAGTGTTGTCCACGTACCCTCGTAGACAGAAAGCGGAAGCGTTAACACAACGCGGTTGATGTAGTCATACGTCTTCACGATCCGACCGATCAAGTACCGAACGCACGGCACATCCGAGTTCAGCACACGTTCATCTCGATGACGTCCCTCGAACTCCGATCCAGCCGAGTGTTGAGGGAGAGTTTCATTAGCACGACGGCGTGGTGACGATGATGATGTTCTACCGACGCAGGGCTTCGCCTAAGCACCGCTACGATATTATCGAGGTGTAATATGGTGGAGGGGGGCACCGCACACGGCTAAGAGATCAATGATCAATTGTTGTGTCTTTGGGGTGCCCCCTGCCCCCATATATAAAGGAGCAAGGGGGAGGCGGCCGGCCTAGGAGGAGGGCGCGCCAAGGGGGGAGTCCTACTCCCACCGGGAGTAGGACTCCTCCTTTCCTTGTTGGAGTAGGAGAGAAGGAAAGAGGGGGAGAGGGAGAAGGAAAAGGGGGCTGCACCCCTTGTCCAATTCGGACCAGAGGGGGGATGCGCGCCTCCTTCCTTTTGGCCTCTCTCCTCTATTCCCGTATGGCCCAATAAGGCCCAATACTTCTCCCCGGCGAATTCCCGTAACTCTCCGGTACTCCGATAAATACCCGAATCACTCAGAACCTTTCCGAAGTCCGAATATAGTCGTCCAATATATCGATCTTTACGTCTCGGCCATTTCGAGACTCCTCGTCATGTCCCCGATCTCATCCGAGACTCCGAACTACCTTCGGTACATCAAAACACATAAACTCATAATATAATCGTCATCGAACTTTAAGCGTGCGGACCCTACGGGTTCGAGAACTATGTAGACATGACCGAGACACGTCTCCGGTCAATAACCAATAGCGGAACCTGGATGCTCATATTGCCTCCCACATATTCTACGAAGATCTTTATCGGTCAGATCGCATAACAACATACGTTGTTCCCTTTGTCATCGGTATGTTACTTGCCCGAGATTCGATCGTCGGTATCTCAATACCTAGTTCAATCTCGTTACCGGCAAGTCTCTTTACTCGTTCCGTAATACATCATCCCGCAACAAACTCATTAGTTGCAATGCTTGCAAGGCTTAAGTGATATGCATTACAGAGAGGGCCCAGAGATACCTCTCCGACAATCGGAGTGACAAATCCTAATCTCAAAATACGCCAACCCAACAAGTACCTTTGGAGACACCTGTAGAGCACCTTTATAATCACCCAGTTACGTTGTGACGTTTGGTAGCACACAAAGTGTTCCTCCGGTAAACGGGAGTTGCATAATCTCATAGTCATAGGAACATGTATGTCATGAAGAAAGCAATAGCAACATACTAAACGATCGAGTGCTAAGCTAACGGAATGGGTCAAGTCAATCATATCATTCTCCTAATGATGTGATCCCGTTAATCAAATGACAACTCATGTCTATGGTTAGGAAACTCAACCATCTTTGATTAACGAGCTAGTCAAGTAGAGGCATACTAGTGACACTATGTTTGTCTATGTATCACACATGTATCAAGTTTCCGGTTAATACAATTCTAGCATGAATAATAAACATTTATCATGAAATAAGAAATAAATAATAACTTTATTATTGCCTCTAGGGCATATTTCCTTCACAAGTTGGCCAAACAAAACCCAAATATCGGAGAAGAAATACGAGGCTATAAGAGATCATGCATAAAAGAGATCAAAGAAACTCAAATACTTTCATGGATATAAAAAGATATAACTGATCATAAACTCAAAGTTCATCAGATCCCAACAAACACACCTCAAAAAGAGTCACATCATATGGATCTCCAAGAGACCATTGTATTGAGAATTCAGCGAGAGAGAGGAAGCCATCTAGCTACTAACTACGGACCCGAAGGTCTACAAAGAACTACTCACGCATCATCGGAGAGGCACCAATGGAGGTGGTGAACCCCATTCGAGATGGTGTCTAGATTGGATCTTGTGGTTCTAGACTCTGCGGTGGCTGGATCAATATTTCGTCGACTCCCCTAGGGTTTTGGGAATATTGGGGTATTTAAGAGCAAAGATGCGGTTCGGGGGGCACCCGAGGTGGGCACAACCCACCAGGGCGCGCCTGGGCCTCCTGGTGCGCCCTGGTGGGTTGTGCTCTCCTCGGAGCACCCCCCCCCCCCAGGCACAGCTAGGGCCCATTACGTGTCTTCGGGTCCAAACAAAATCTCCGTGAACTTTCGTTGCATTTGGACTCCGTATGATATTGATTTCCTGCGATGTAAACAACATGCAGAAAACAACAACTGGCACTTGGCACTATGTCAATAGGTTAGTACCAAAAAATGATATAAAATGACTATAAATTGATTATAAAACATCCAAGATTGATAATATAACAACATGGAACAATCAAAAATTATAGATACGTTGGAGACGTATCAGCATCCCCAAGCTTAACTCCTACTCGTCCTCGAGTAGGTAAGTGATAAAAACGAAATTTTTGATGTGGAATGCTGCCTAACATGTCATATCATATTCTTTTCTTTATAGCATGGACATTTGGAATTTTACGTGATTCAAAGCAATAGTCTAGTTTTGACATGATAATTTAAATACTCAAGCATATCAACAAGCAACCATGTCTTTCAAAATATCAATGCTAAAATAAGTTATCCCTAGCCCATCATGCTCAACCATTGATCCATTCATGGAACACACTCGCATATTAGCTACACCCAATACTCAAGTATGATCATATTGTCTCTTAGTTGGTGCTTTTATAAGAGAAAATAGAGACTCAAATTCAAAATAAAAATTTCATAAAGTAAAAGAAAGGCCCTTCACAGAGGGAAGTAGGGATTTGTAGAGGTGACAGAGCTCAAAGCGAAAAACTTAGAGATAAAAACATTTTGGGAGGTGTATCCTTCCCACCAACGAAAATGACTTAGAGTTCCCAACACGTTCCATGGTAGATATATCATAGGCGGTTCCCAAACAGAAAATAAAGTTTATCCCTTTTTCCACCATACTTTCACTGTCCATGGCTAGCCGTATCCACGGTTGCCCTCCATACCAACACTTTCTAAGGAACTTATTATTTGACAACATAAAGTAAATTCATTTTTCATTTCGGGACTGGGCATCCCTAAAACCTTTGCCTTACTCTCGTGCAATGACAAGTGAATAAACACTCATCATGAGAATAACACATCTAGCATGGAAAATATTAGCCACCCCTCACCGCTCCGAGAGCGGAACGAACACACAAAAGAGAAGTTTATTTTGAAAATTAGAGATGGCACATACAAATTTGCTTAGAACGGCAAAAGAATACCGCATATAGGTAGATATAGTGGACTCATGTGGCTAAACTGGTTTAAAGGTTTTTGGATGCACAAGTAGAGATCATACTTAGTGCAAAATGAAGGCTAGCAAAAGATTGAGAAGCGACCAACCAAGAAACGGATAATATCATAAGCGAGCATTAAGCATAATTAACACCGAATAATGCACCACAAGTAGGATATAATTTCATTGCATGACTATTGACTTTCATGCTTGCATAGGGAATCACAAACCTTAACACCAATATTCTTACTAAAGCATAATTACTCATCAACATAACTCATCACATCATCATATCTCAAAACTATTACTAAGAATTAAGTTTATTTTGTCCAATTTTCTTCATGAAAGTTTTTTATTATTTCCTTCTTGGATATCTATCACTTTGGGACTAATTTTCATATGTTGCTTTTGACAAGCTCAAACAAATATAAGTGAAGATCATGAGCGTAATTTTTTTTCTTTCTCTCAAATTAATTTAAGTGAAGCAAGAGAGAACTACTTGAAAATTTTACCTACTCTCAAATAAATCTAAGTGAAGCAAGAGAGCATTTCTTCAAAAAATACTAAAGCACACCATGCTCAAAAAGATATAAGTGAAGCGCTAGAGCAAAAGTCCATAGCTCATAAAAGATTTAAGTGAAGCATAGAGAGCAATTCTAACAAGTCATGACATAATGTTGGCTCTCTCAAATAGGTGTG
Source organism: Triticum aestivum (assembly GCF_018294505.1). Lineage (NCBI taxonomy): Eukaryota > Viridiplantae > Streptophyta > Magnoliopsida > Poales > Poaceae > Triticum > Triticum aestivum. The sequence goes on along the minus strand of NC_057802.1, from coordinate 486,904,879 downwards.
TCCAGCAAGGGATCAAGACTTAAAAACACAAAATAAAACAAGCAAAGACTCATATCATATAAGACGCTCCAAGCAAAACACATAATATGTAACGAATAAAAATATAGCTTCGAGTAAAATACCGATGGTCGTTAGAAGAAAGAGGGGATGCCACTCGGGGGCATCCCCAAGCTTAGTTGTTTGCTCATTTTTGGATAATAGCTTGGGATGCCGGGGCATCCCCAAGCTTAGCTTCTTCTGCTCCTTATTCCTTCATCCATCGTAAGATAACCCAAAACTTGAAAACTTCAATCACACAAAACTCAACAAAACCTTCGTGAGATCCGTTAGTGTAAGAAAAATAAATCACTACTATAAGTGATGTATCAAACTAATTCATATTTTAATTTTGCATTATATCTACCGTATTCCAACTTTTCTATGGCAAAAACTCATCAAAGAAAACCATAGAGCCATCAAAATAAGCACACAACGCAAAGAAAACAGAATTTGTCAAAACAGAACAGTTTGTAGCAATCTGATTTGTTCGAATACTTCTGGAACTCCAAACATTCTGAAAAATCAGGACGACCTTGGTAATTTGTATATTAATCTACTGCAAAAAATTGGCATTTTATCACATTATGGTGATTTTTAACAATTGTTTTTGTGAGCGCAAAATTTCTGTTTTCAGCAAGATCAAACAACCATCACCCAAGAAGATCCTAAAGGCTTTACTTGGCACAAACGCTAATTAAAACACAAAAACCACAATCATAACAGTAGCATAATTGTGTAAACACTCAAGAACAGAAAGCAAAAAGTAAAGATAAATTTTATTCATTGGGTTGCCTCCCAACAAGCGCTATAGTTTTACGCCCTTAGCTAGGCATAAAGCAATGGATCTAAGTTTTGTCATCTTTGGTTTGAGATCCATAAGATGCCCTCATTGATTCATATGGTGGCCTAATTCTTATTCTAGGAAAGTGTTCCATACCCTTCCTCAAGGGAAATTGGAACTTAATATTGCCTTCTTTCATATCAATCACGGCACCGATAGTGCACAAAAACGGTCTACCAAGAATAATTGGACAAGACGGATTGCAATCAATATCAAGAACAATAAAATCTATGGGCACATAATTCCTACTTGCAAGAATAAGAACATCCACTACTGGAATTTGCTTATTTGCCATCTGCCATGGCAAACGGCAAAGGCAAGGATGGCGGACAGCAAAGGCCTTTGCCGTCTGCGCGGACGGCAAAAGGCTCCGGCAAAGTAGGCTACGGTAAAGAGCTTCTTTGCCGTCTGCTTTCTGAAGCGGACGGCAAAGGGGCCTTTGCCATCAACGGCTGACGGAAAAGAAAGCCGACGGCAATAAATGTGTTGTTAGTCCGTTAGGCGGCTAACGGCAGCCTTTGCCGTCCGCCGCTGACGGCAAAGAGCATCCGGCCTTTGCCGTCCGCCGAATGATGTCAGCTGGACGTCACTGCGGGACAAGCCTTTGTCGTCTGCCACTGTAGGCAAAGCCTTTGTCGTCCGCCGTTGTAGGCAAACTGACCAAATGGGTCGGCTCCCAGGGAGCACAGGTGGCCGCCGCATGGCTTCTTTGCCGTCCGCGGCACACGGCAAAGGCGCCTTTGCCATCAGCGGCTGACGGCAAAGGTGCCTCTTTTTTCTGTTTTTTTTTAATCCAGCAATTTTCACAGCAAATATATGACATATATATATATTTCACAGGGCTATTTAACAGCAAACATATGACATATCCAGCACATAAGTTTCATCATGCATACATATATAGTTCCATCCATTCATACATAGCAAGTTGCACATACACATTGTTCCATCCATACATATTACAATGCAAAGTTTCATCAAGATAGCAAGTTCCATCATAGCAAGCTAGAAGAATACTAGAGGAGAATGAAAGAAAAAACAAGCACTCCATCATAGCAAGCTAGCTTCCGTGAAGTGAATGAAATCTGCAAAAAGGCAAATAAGAAAGTTAGAAAAAGGTGACTAGAAGAAGAAGTATATGCCATTTATGAGCTAACTTAGGTGAAATGGATCATTTATGAGCTAACTTAGTTGAAATGGATCGTTTATGAGCTAACCTAGGTGAAATAGATCATTTATGAGCTAACTTAGGTATAATGCATCATTTTAGAGCTAACCTAGGTAAGATGGGTCATTTTAGAGCTAACTTGGGTAAAATGGATCATTTATGAGCTAACTAAGGTATAATGGGTCATTTTAGAGCTAACTTAGGTAAAATGGATTGTTTATGAGCTAACTAAGCTAATTATGCCATTTTTGACATAAGTAAGCTAAGTACATGTCATTATTGAGCAAACCTAGTTAACTAAGCATACTAGAGCTAACTTAGGTCATTTTGGAGGAAACAAAGCTAAGTATAGATCGTTTTAGAGCTAACTTAGGTAAAATGGATGGTTTTGGAGGTCAGTAAGCTTATTAAGTCATTTTGGAGGAAAAGAAGCTAACTCTAGGTCATTGTAGTAAGCATATTGGAGGAAATAAGGCTAAGTCTAGGTCTTTATGCATTTGTTAAGCAAAACACTAGAAGAAACTTACCAGCGCCCACCATCTTTCAACACCTGCCATGACAAAGAGTAAACGAAATTAGTACAACATAAAAAAATACCAACATGAATAATAATATGTATATCACTTAAGTGTATCATCATCAAGTACAACATAAAAAAATTGAATACCTGACACTACTAATAATCTTGATCACTATCATCAATAAATGCATAATCATCATCATCACTATAATCAATGACGGGCTCATAGGGTTCAGTGGCATCAACATGTGGAAGGCCACCTTGACGTAATCGGTCAAGCATTGACAGGTCATCCGCAGCAGTAACCTCTTCTTGTTCTGGCTCTTCTTGTTCCTCCTCTGGGTTGTTGTCGGATTCACTATCGCTATCTACTTCAATGTTTTGGGGTGAAGTATAGCGGTTCTTGAAACGCTTTTTGGAAAGACGTGTCTCTTGGAAGAATTCTCCTTCATATGTGTCTGGGTTAATGTGAGGTTCATAATCCTCTTCCTTTGGGGGAGATAGTCTAGCACGTGGCGGCACTTCATAAACGACATCCCAACCTTTCAGATTTGGATTAGTTTGGCAGGCCCACGGTAGATAGAATACTTGGGTCGCCTGTTGAGCCATAATATAGACATCAGGAACATCTAAATGGGTGCTTTGTTTGATTTCAACTAGCCCTATATGTTCATGAGTCCTTCTAGTCTCCTTCGGCTGAAACCAATAACATTTGAAGAGTACGACATTCGGTGGGTTGTCACCATAGAATAGAAGTTCATAAATTGCTTCAACTCTCCCATAATACTCGGTACCTCCTTCGCCGATAGCAGATACACAACAATTTGTAGACTGTCGGTCGGCCATAGATAGCTCTTTGCCATAGGTACGAAAACGATACCCGTTGATGTCGTATTTGTCAAATGAACGGACCTTATAGTCAAAACCATTAGCGACTTGTCTTAAATCGGCGTCCATAGACTCTGAATTAGCCTACAAGTTTAATACGAAAGGATTGTTGCATTAGGCAGAAATTAGCGAATGAAATGAAATGGTCTAATAGAAATTACCGTTTGTTTGAACCAAGAGATGAAACCGGGATAGCTGCCTCCTTGCTTTGCGAGAAGCTCATACTCTTCGACGGAATCCTTTTGGATCACCGCTCCATACGAGAATATGGCGACGTATCGACTGTATGAAATATCCAGGAATAAGAGCAGTTCGAAGGAAATAGAAGTTGCGAAACAATGTACCGAGAACTTACTCGATGTACGGCCGCACTTCTGTCAGGTTGTTGAAGATATACAACGTAATGGTCCGCCATTCTTCGTTATCCAAAGATACTGGTTTCGAACCACTGGCTGGTGCGAGATTCCCTTTGAATAGGCTGAGGTTGGATCCACCCTTTTGAGGTTCGTCAGCATTGTACCGAGGCTTCGGATTATGCAAATGATGATTTTTGGCTTCGTAATGTGCTGTCACGAAGTTTGCCGCCTCCTCAGTGATGAATGCCTCAGCCATCGATGCTTCAATTCTACGTTTATTTTTACATTTTTATCGAAGCGTCTTCTGCATCCTCTCAATTGGGTAGCACCAACGATTTTGCACGGGCCCCCCAATCTTGCCTCGGTCAGGAGATGCAAAATCAAATGCTGCATTGGATTAAAGAAGCCCGGTGGAAATATCTTCTCTAACTTGCAGATCAACTCCGGCGCCAACTCTTCCATTTCTTCTAGCACGCCAGGCGATAGTTCTTTCGCACAAAGAACACGGAAGAAATAGCTGAGTTCTGCCAGTACTAGCCATTCATCCTCAGGGATGAAGCCACGCAACATCACCGGCATTACCTGCTCAATCCATATGTGCCAATCATGACTCTTGAGACCAAATATCTTCAATTTATCAAGACTCGCTCCCCTCTTTAGATTCGCTGCATACCCATCGGGGAACATCAACTGCATTTTCACCCACAAGATAATTTCCCTCATAGTTGGCCTTCCAAGATTGAACCATGCCTTTGGCTTCGTCCAGTTCTGCTTTCCTTTCGGTTATTTCATGTTTTGTAATGGCCTATCACATAGCGCCTCCAGATCGACTCTAGCCTTAGCATTATCCTTTGACTTCCCATCTATGCCGAACAATGTACCAAAAAGTGCCTCGGCGATATTCTTCTCTGTGTGCATCACGTCGATGTTGTGTGGGCAAAGGAGGTCTTTGAAGTAAGGCAGATCCCATAAGCATGTCTTGTGAGTCCAGGCGTGCTTAGAATTATACCCCTTGAAGTACCCTGGACGCTCTGGATCTGGCTCGAGAGCGTTTAACTGATCCAGGGTCTATTGGCCTGTCAACGCAGGTGGTGCAGAGTTTTTTACAACTCTACCTCTGATGAAGTTCTTCTTGTCTTTCCTGAACTTATGGCGAGGATCCAGGAACTGTCTATGCATGTCGAAGCAAGAAAACTTGCAACCGGCCTGAAGCCAACGAAACTCAAGAGCTCCCTTGCATGTGGGGCACGGGAACCTTCCATGCACACACCAGCCAACGAATAGCGCATACGCCGACAAGTCATGCGTCGAGTACATGTACCATACACGCATTATGAAGTTCCGTTTGCTATAGGCGTCGTATGTCTTGAACCCATTATCCCAGGCTTCTTGCAATTCGTCCTTAAGCGGCTGCATGTACACATTCATATTTTTCCCCGGATAGTTGGGCCCTGGAATTATCAACGTTAGGAAAATGTTCTTTCTTTGCATAATCTGTCCAGGGGGGAGATTGAGTGGAAAGACAAATACGGGCCAACAACTGTATTGGGCTGCCGCCAGACCAAACACACTGAACCCATCCGTGCTGATGCCGACTCGAGGATGCCTCAGATCTGCCGCTTTGTCAGCATGTATTTCATCAAACTTTTTCCACACAACACCATCTGATGTGTGTACGATCATCCGATTCCCATCTGCATCTAGTTCGGTTCTTTTGCCCGTTTTGTGCCATGTCATCTGTCTGGCCGTCTCTTCGACCATGAAAAGATGCTGAAGTCTTGGTACGATAGGCATATACCGAAGAACACTAACGGGGATTTTGGTCTGTGTCTTCTCACCCATACCGTTGTCTACCACAACATACCTGGAAGACTTGCAAATGGGACAATAGTTCAAGTCCGCATAGTCAAGCCTAAATAAGACACATCCTTTCTCACAGGCATATATCTTCTCATAGGGCATCTTCAGTGCACGGAGGATTTTGTCCGACTGGTACAGGTTTGCAGGCATTACATGGCCTTTGGGTAGAAAGCGTCCAAATACTGTCATCATTGCGTCGTAGCATTCTCTGCCCAAGTTGAACTGAGCCTTCAGAGCCATTACTTGTGAGATGGCATCCAACTGACAAAGCTCAGTGTGCTCGTGGAGCGGACGTTTTGAAGACTCCAACATTTCATTGAAGGCCTTTGCAGATTCCTCCATCTCCTCGTCTGAATCCTGAGCATCATCGAAGTCTTGCACCATGTTTTCCATCCCGGTACCATGCTCGTCGGTGCGACGACGATCCACCTCAGCTCGGTCACGTTGGGCAGACTCACCATGATATGTCCACACCGTATAATCGGGCGTAAAACCACTCTTCTGCAGGTGTTTGCCCATTTCAGCCTATGTCCTCTTTTCCCAATTGCCGCACCGTAAACAGGGGCACCAGGTTTTCCTCTGGCCATTTGCAAATGCGGCTTGCACAAACCCCTTGGTTTTTGTGAACCATTCAGTGCTCCATTTTTTCTGACCAGTGTGACCGGTGTACATCCACGCACGATCACTCATCTTGACTTTCAGAGCTACTGGACACACAACAAATATATATATATATATATATATATATATAATTCACCATGTATATATTCATCAGTTGATCTACTTTGTCAATTTTATTACGTCCATGCAACCTACACTCTAATAGGTAATGATAGGTCCTAATCCCACCCGAGTATGTGTAGATTGGGTTCATTTTCCCATGCTATGCTCCGGATCCGACGCAAAATTTCGGCAGCACCTCCCCGCTGTTCTCCTGATACACGTCTCTGCAATAAACAGAGAGGATGTGTACCCGGAGAACAACAGGGGGGCATTGACAAAATTTATGCGTCGGATCCGGAGCAAAGCATATGGGAAAACGAACCCAATCTACACATACTCGGGCTGTCCATGGATAGCGTTGGACAATTCGAAGAATCACAGTTATAAATATGCAAATGCATGCATATTTATAACTATAACACTTTCGAATGGGAGACACATATTGGTTACGCATACTGATGATTGACACCTATAGCGAGCAAGTTTCATCGGCACGAAGACCGAAACAGAGCAAATGAAGGGGGAGGAGGAGATGTCATTTGTGCTCACCAATGAACGCAGGGGCGGAGCTCGTCGAACGCACGGGGAGGTCGTCAAACACCCCACCCTCGCAGCGACGAAACAACTGCACATTTGAATCCACCCGATAAACACAAATATGTATGATTTTTTGCATAACAAAATCGAAAAATATACGACCTAACTCATAATTCACAAATATATGACCCCGCCGGCCTCTGGAAGGCCAAAGAGCACCTTCTACATATTCTTCTTTTCTTCTTTTCTTCTTCTTCTTCTTCTTCTTCTTCTTCTCCCCTCCTCTTCTTCTCCTACACCTACACTTTCTTCTTCTTCTTCTTCTCCCCTCCTCTTCTTCTCCTACACTTTCTTCTTCTTCTTCTCCCCTCCTCTTCTTCTCCTACACTTTCTTCTTCTTCTTCCCTCTTCTTCTTCTTCTTCTTCTTCTTCTTCTTCCCCTTCTACATATTCTTCTTTTCTTCTTCTTCTTTTTTCATCTTTTTCTACTTCTTTTAATTATATGACTAATTATCTAAAACCCATGCACTAAATCTAACACTAACACATATATATCTAGCACTAAACCTAACACTAACAATTAAACAGCAAAAAAAGAAAAAAAAATAACTCACCGGACCGCGGTGGCGGGTGGCGGCGGCGACGACGCCGGGG
>NC_057802.1:486888875-486896869 GCF_018294505.1 Triticum aestivum | reverse complement strand
GGGGCGGCGGCGGGTGGCGGGGGCGGCGACAGGGGGTGGGGGCGGCGGCGGGCGGCGGGGCAGCGGCGTGGTGGCTCGGGAAGGAGAGAGGAAAGAAACAGAGAGATGGATCCAGGGCGGGGTGGGTCTCGCCGTTAGGTAGGTTAGTTCTTTGCCGTCCGCCAAACCTTTGCCGTCAGCTTTTTTCCTCTTTGTCGTCCGCTAGCTGACGGCAAAGAGGGGGGACGTTAAGTTTTTTTAATTAGCTTGTTAGTGGGGACCACCACCCTCTTTGCCGTCTGCTAGCTGACGGCAAAGATTCATTGTCGTCCGCTAGCTGACGGCAAAGAGTAGGCAGATGGCAAAGACCGTTCTTTGCCATCTGCCTACTCTTTGTCGTCCATTTTCTGCAAGCGGACGACAAAGACCTTCTTTGCCGTCAGCTAGCGGACGGCAAAGACTTGGCAGACGGCAAATTAGCTAATTCCAGTAGTGATCAGTAATTCTTCCCATAGGTTTTTTAATAGTAGAATCCACCAAGTGCAAATTCAAAGAACATTCTTCAAGATCGGTAAGACCAAGCGCATCACATAAAGATTTCGGAATTGTAGAAACACTAGCACCCAAGTCACACAAAGCAAAACACTCATAATTTTTAATCTTGACTTTGATAGTAGGTTCCCATTCATCATGCAATTTTCTAGGAATTGATACTTCTAATTCCAATTTTTCTTCAAAAGTTTTCATCATAGCATCAACAATATGTTTAGTAAAGGCTTTATTTTGTTCATTGGCATGGGGTGAATTTATCATGGATTGCAACAAAGAAATACAATCAATCAAAGAGCAACTATCATAATTAAGTCTTTGTAATCCAAAAGAGTGGGCGCATCACTAGCTAAAGTTTTGACCTCTTCAAACCCACTTTCATCAATTTTCTCAATAAGATTTTCACCCTCCGAATTATCGGGACGCCTTCTAGCTAAAGTTGACTCTTCTCCAGTCCCTTTTTCATCAATCTTAACATTAATAAACAAGGAATCAATAGAGGAAACACAAACCACTTTAAGATTTTCATCATTTTTATCTTCTAGCGAGATTGATTTAGCGGCCATTTGATTTACTAAGGTAGCTTGTGCATCGGATATTTTTCCTAGCAAACTTTTAGCAAAAGCATACTTAGATTGGAGATTACAAACTTCTCTACTAATATCATCAAGTTGTTTTGTGATAGCATCCAACACTACGGAGTGCTCTTTAAGTTCTTCAGTAAAATACTTATTATGCTCAAATTGTGTAGTCATATATTCCTTAGTACTTTTCTCAATTTCAAGCAAAATATTTGGGTAAGGAACATCATAATATTTTCTTTGAGGCATCATGACTACGCAACCAAGAACGCATGCAAAAATAGATCCGGCAAGAGAACCGCGAATGGAAAAAGAGGGGCGAACAAAACGACGAATTTTGTGAAGTGGGGGAGAGGAAAACGAGAGGAAAATGGCAAATAATGTAAATTGCGAGGAGATGAGATTTGTGATTAGGAACCTGGTATATGTTGAAGATCCTCCGCGGCAACGGCGCCAGAAATGGTGTGTTGACGGGAGGCTATCTTTACTTGATTCTCCCCGGCAACGGCGCCAGAAATTCCTTTTGATGTCGCTTGAAGCTACGTTGGTATTTCCCCAAAGAGGAAGGGATGATGCAGCACAGCGGCGGTAGGTATTTTCCCTCAGATATGAAACCAAGGTTATCAAACCAGTAGGAGAACCAAGCAACACAACGTAAACAACCCCTGCACACAAATAACAACCACTCGCAACCCGACGTGTTAAAGGGGTTGTCAATCCCTTTCGAGTATTCGGCGCTAGAAATTGGTGCGTGGACGGGAGAAAGTTGTAATAGATTAAATAAATAGATCACAAATAAAATAAAGTGCAGCAAAGTATTTTTGTATTTTTGCTTTAATAGATCTGAAAATAAATGCAAGGAAAAAGTAGATCGCAAAGGCAAATATATGAGAAAGAGACCCGGGGCCGTAGGTTTCACTAGTGGCTTCTCTCGAGAAAAATAGCAAACGGTGGGTGAACAAATTACTGTTGGGCATTTGATAGAACTTCAAATAATCATGACGATATCCAGGCAATGATCATTATATAGGCATCACGTCCAAGATTAGTAGACCGACTCCTGCCTGCATCTACTACTATTACTCCACACATCGACCGCTATCCAGCATGCATCTAGTGTATTAAGTTCATGGAAAAACGGAGTAATGCAATAAGAACGATGACATGATGTAGACAAGATCTATCTATGTAGAGATAGAACCCATCGTTTTATCCTTCGTAGCAATGATACATACGTGTCGGTTCCCCTTTTGTCACTGGGATCAAGCACCGTAAGATCGAACCCACTACAAAGCACCTCTTCCCATTGCAAGATAAATAGATCAAGTTGGCCAAACAAAATCCAAATATCAGAGAAGAAATACGAGGCTATAAGAGATCATGCATAAAAGAGATCAAAGAAACTCGAATACTTTCATGGATATAAAAAGATATAACTGATCATAAACTCAAAGTTCATCAGATCCCAACAAACACACCGCAAAAAGAGTTACATCATATGGATCTCCAAGAGACCATTGTATTGAGAATTCAGTGAGAGAGAGGAAGCCATCTATCTACTAACTACGGACCCAAAGGTCTACAAAGAACTACTCACGCATCATCGGAGAGGCACCAATGGAGGTGGCGAACCCCATCCGAGATGGTGTCTAGACTGGATCCGGTGGTTCTGGACTCTGCGGCGGCTGGATCAATATTTCGTCGACTCCCCTAGGGTTTCGGGAATATTGGGGGTATTTATAGAGCAAAGAGGCGGTCCGGGGGCACCCAAGGTGGGCACAACACACCAGGGCGCGCCTGGGCCTCCTGGCGCGCCCTGGTGGGTTGTGCTCTCCTTGGAGCATCCCCCAGGCGCAGCCAGGGCCCATTATGTGTCTTTTGGTCCAAAAAAATCTCTGTGAAGTTTTGTTGCATTTGGACTCCGTCTGATATTGATTCCCTGCGATGTAAAAGACATGCAGAAAACAGCAATTGGCACTTGGCACTATGTCAATAGGTTAGTACCAAAAATGATATAAAATGACTATAAAATGATTATAAAACATCCAAGATTAATAATATAACAACATGGAACAATAAAAAATTATAGATACATTGGAGACGTAGGGACCCACATGAACGTGGGTAGTGGGGGCAAGGCCCCACACCCCTGGTCAAGGCGCAGCAAGATCCCCCCTTAGAAGGAATAAGATCATATCCCAAAGGGATAAGATCAAGATCCCTAAAAAGGGGGGATAACAATCGGTGGGGAAGGGAAAGGATGGGATTTCTTTCCTCCCACCTTTGCCAACGCCCCAATGGACTTGGAGGGCAAGAAACCAGCCCCCTCCACCCCTATATATAGTGGGGAGGTGCATGGGAGCTGCACCCCTTGCCTCTGGCGTAGCCCTCCCCCTCCAACTCCTCCTCCCCCTCCTCCGTTGAGCTTAGCAAAGCTCTGCCGGAGAACCACGAGCTCCACCACCACGCCGTCGTGCTGCCGGAGTTCTCCCTCAACTTCTCCTCCCCCCTTGCCGGATCAAGAAGGAGGAGACGTCCCCGGGCTGTACGTGTGTTGAACGCGGAGGCGCCGTCCGTTCGTCGCTTGGATCGGATCTTCCGCGATTTGAATCGCCGCGAGTACGACTCCATCAACCGCGTTCTTGTAACGCTTCCGCTTAGCGATATTCAAGGGTATGAAGATGCACTCCCTCTCTCAAGGGCATATATCCAACATTAACGGTGTTCAAGAAAGGTCTACCAAAGATAATGGGACAAAAATCATCTTGCGGGGAACCAAGAACAAGAAAATCAGTAGGATATTTTATTTTCCCACACAAGACTTCAACATCTCTAACAATTCCAAGTGGTGTGATGGTGTCTCTATTAGCAAGTTTAATAGTAGCATCTATTTCTTCTATTTCAGCGGGTGCTATGTCATTCATAATTTCTTGATATAAGGTAAAGGGAATAGCACTCACGCTAGCACCTATGTCACATAAACCATGATAATAGTGATCTCCTATTTTAATTGAGACAACAGGCATTCCAACAACGGGTCTATGTTTATCCCCCTTTTCAGGTTTGGTAATTATGGTAGCTTCATTACACAAGTAAATAACATGCCCATCTATATTTTCTTCCAGGAGATCCTTAACCATAGCAACACTAGGTTCTACTTTGATTTGTTCATTAGGCTTAGGTGTTCTAATATAACTTTTGATGACCACAGTTGAAACTTTAGCATGTTCCTTCATCCTAACAGGGAAAGGTGGTTTCTCGATATAAGCAGTAGGAACAACTGGATCAACATTATAATAAATAGTTTCCTCTTTAGCTAGTACCAGTTCTTTGATTTCTTCTTTAAAAGGTGGGTGATATTTAAACCACTTCTCCTTAGGGAGATCAACATGAGTAGCAAATGATTCACAAAAGGAGGCTACTATCTCGGAGTCAAGTCCATATTTAGTGCTAAACTTTTGAAAAGCATCGGTATTCATAAAAGATTTAACACAATCATACTTAAGTTTAATACCTGATTTTTTAACCTTCGTCGAGTTCCCAATCTTCATAGTTGCGTTTAATTCTTTCCAAAAGATCCCACCGGAATTCAATAGTCTTCTTCATAAAAGAACCAGCACGAGAAGTATCAAGCATGGATCGATCATTATGAGAAAGCCGAGCATAAAAATTCTGGATAATAATTTCTCTTGAGAGCTCATGATTGGGGCATGGATATAACATTGACTTAAGCCTCCCCCAAGATAGAGCGATACTTTCTCCTTCACGAGGCCAAAAATTATATGTGTAATTCCGATCACGATGAACTAGATGCATAGGATAATTTTTTTGGTGAAACTCCAATTCAATCGATTCCAATTCCAAGATCCAATAGCATCGCATAGCCTATACCATGCCAATGCTTTTCCCTTCAAAGATAAAGGGAAAACCTTCTTCTTAACTTCATCTCCGGGTATACCTGCAAGCTTAAACAATCCACAATTTTGTTCTACATATATTAAGTGCATATCAGGATGTTCTGTTCCATCTCTTGCATAAGGATTAGCTAGCAGTTGTTCTATCATACCCGAAGGAATTTCATATTCAATATTTTCAGTAGGTGCAGTAGGTTGAGGGGTAACTAATTGTGGTTCCGGTCAAGGTGAAGATACCCCGACCAAACCCCTCAAAGGATTGTTTTCCATAGTAACAAGTGACAATAAATTTCAGCACGTAGTAATAATTTTTCCTTACCAATTTCCACTTACCAAGAGCGCTTCACTCCCCAGCAACGACGCCAGAAAAGAGCCCTGATGACCCACAATTATATGAAATCAATTGTATCCTTTTCAATAAGTAAGAGTGTCGAACCCAACGAGGAGCAGAAGGAAATGACAAGTGGTTTTCAGCAAGGTAATGTCTGCAAGTGCTGAAATTGTAAGTAGCAGAGTAGTTTGATAGCAAGATAATTTGTAACGAGCAAGTAATGGTAACGGTAACAAAAGTGCAACAAGGTAGCCCAATCCTTTTTAGGCAAAGGACAGGCCAAAACGGTCTCTTATAATAAGCAAAGCGTTTTTGAGGGTACACGGGAATTTCATCTAGTCACTTTCATCATGTTCGATTCGTGTTCGCTACTTTGATAATTTGATATCTGGGTGGACCGGTGCTTAGGTGTTGTTCTTACTTGAACAAACCTCCTACTTATGATTAACCCCCTCGCAAGCATCCGCAACTACGAGACAAGTATTAAGAATAAATTCTAACCATAACATTAAACTTTTGGATCCAATCGGTCCCTTACGGAATAGCGCATAAACTAGGGTTTAAGCTTCTGTCACTCTCGCAACCCATCATCTAATAACTACTCCACAATGCATTCCCTTAGGCCCAAATATGGTGAAGTGTCATGTAGTCGACGTTCAGATGACACCACTAAGGGAATCACAACATATATACTATCAAAATATCGAACACTTATCAAGTTCACATGATTACTTGCAACATGATTTCTCCCGTGACCTCAAGAACAAAAGTAACTACTCACAAATGATAATCATGCTCAAGATCAGAGGGGTATTAAATAGCATATTGGATCTGAACATATAATCTTCCACCAAATAAACCATATAGTAATCAACTACAAGATGTAATCAACACTACTAGTCATCCACAAGCACCAATCTATAGTTTCGGTACAAAGATTGAACACAAGAGATGAACTAGGGTTTGAGAGGAGATGGTGTTGTTGAAGACATTGATGGAGATCCCCCCCCCCAAAAAAAGGGAGAGTTGTTGGTGATGATGATGACGATGATTTCCCCCTCCGGGAGGGAAGTTCCCCCGGCGGAATCGCTCCGCTGGAGGGCAAAAGTGCTCCTGTCCAAGTTCCGCCTCGAGACGGCGGCGCTCTGTCCCGAAAGTCCTCTCCTTATTTTTTTTCTAGGTCAAAATGACTTATATACCAGAAGATGGGCACCAGAGGTGGGCTGGGCTGAGCACAACCCACGAGGCCCAGGCGCGCCCTGGTGTCTTCTGCTCACCAGGTTGCCCCCCTCCGGTGGTTATTTTGCTCCAGTATTTCTTATTTATTCCATAAAAAATCCTCGTGAAGTTTCAGCTCATTTGGAGTTTTGCAGAATAGGTAGCCTGACGTAGCTTTTTCAGGTCCAGATTTCCAGCTGCCGGAAATCTCCCTCTTTGTGTGTACCTTGCATATTATGAGAAAAAAGGCATTAGAATTACTCCAAAAAGCATTATTATGCATACAAACATTATAAATAACAATAGGTAAACATGATGCAAAATGGACGTATCAAGGACACGAGTTTTCAAAATTGTTTCAATACTCTTGGTGCTGAGAAGATTTAGGCGTGACCTCGGTACTGGGAGAGTCTCTAGGGCTACTGCCATATCTAGTATCGTTGCATTTTTTAAAGTATGAGGTAGACAAGTTTGCGAAGTTTCGGTTATGTGTTGATGGGTTGTTACAATGGAGCAGTAGTGTGATATTAAGTTGCTTTTATTTATGTAGTTTCGCTCCTTGTATCAATTATGCCAAATTGCATAATCAAGATTTTAGAACATCATAGGTGCGAATTCAAGTAGTACACCTAGGTCCTTTGTTATGGTATTCGAGTGACTTCGATGTCAAGTGTTGATTTCATATCTTTCTAAGTAGTGTTCTCATATTTTCTATGGGAGTGCCAATCCTTTTGATCAACCAATTGTTCTTCAACGATGTGCTTCTATTTGAGATAGTTCTAATCCTCTTCATCGTTTGCAAGACCAGTCCTCAGCTTTTCAACCGTTATTCTTTTCATCCGTCTGGAGCATTAACTTTTCCCCACCCTCTCACCTTCTTTTTCTTCAAGAAGTTAGAGATGATCAAGTCATGTGTTCTTTTCTTCACGTTAACCCTCTTCATCCTTTTTCATTCAACTCTGCCTACCTTAAAAATAATATTTGTCTGCCTATTTTTTGACACCAAATCAATATGCTCGACGTTACTCACGGGCAATTTCTTTTCCTCTTTTTCTTCTAGATCGAATTATGTTCGTTTCAGATTTCGAAGGATCGGAAAGCAACAAGCAGGCGGTCCAATCCAAGCGGCCGACGAAGAGGAGAGGGGGCTAGCCGGCTAGCGTGTGGACGGGTGGGGCTCTCGGCTCGCCACGCCGCCCCCATGCCGCCGCCCCGTCGCGCCGCGGGCGACACGAGCGCCTTCTTCGTGGCGACGCTGGTGCCATGGGCCGTGTCGGTGGGGTTCGAGATCGGCGCCCGGGGCCGCCGCGAGCTGGTGGCCCGTGGCCGCCGGCTGCGCCTTCTTCCAGGCCGCCAACACCGCCGCCGTCTCCCGCGACCCGCTCTTCGTCAACACTGCCGTCTCGCTCCTCCACTCCTCCC
>NC_057802.1:486882422-486888511 GCF_018294505.1 Triticum aestivum | reverse complement strand
TCGTTCCGTGCTTTGAGTAGAAGAAAGCGTACGCCTAGTTGACCTCCAGCGATTCACGAATTTGGGGATAGAGAGGGCACATCATGAGTTAAACTCGTTGACGCTCGATGCAATCTATTCGGCCCTGGACAAAAGGGAGCAGCATGAGCTATGCACTATTAGTGTTAGTCTTGTTAGTTACTGCGGCACTGCTTCCTTGTGCTGTTGAAAATTGTCTCCATTTGAGCTTTGATTGGTTGAAATTGTGCAAGATTTCTCAGAGACCATACTGCTTGCTACCTTGCTGTTTATGGAGGTTGTATAGTTCCAGTTTCCAAGTAAATGTGGCAACCATGCAATGGCCTTGCGTGCAAATACTTCCATGTATTTTCATACGAAATTGTCAACCCTTCAAAGAGTGGTAATGGTATAACGTGTGTTTAGAGGAGTTCACTAGTTGGGTGGCTAATATCTCTATTTTGTCTGCTAGTTGGGCGGCAAATGAGCACCTAGTGCCTAAACGCCAATTAGGTGGGCCTAGGAGGGATAAATTGGCTACCAGGAAGGGTGTCATCTAGTGCCTGGTGGCCCTCTAGGTGGACTAGGTGGATGACTTTTAGAACACTACCTTTCTCACAACATTACTTTTCATGTACTTATTGCCAGTAAATCTGTCGCACATAATTGACAATGGCTAAGAAAAAAAAGATAGAAATGGAATTTTATGTCCTAGATGGTTGGATATGTGCCATTAGATTTAGAGGTGCTGTTCTTTATCTCAAGATAGTTAGGAAGTTGTAGGGCCTTCCCTCTGCAGTATGTAAAATTGCTGACCCTTCTTTTAAATGTAATGGCTCGTAGGTGTAATGGATATTCTCGAAAGCTTACTCTGTCTTTTTTTGGTTAATTTTTATCTCTTCAGTATGTTCCATCGATGCTGCAATATGTTATTTAATTCTTATTAGGCTTGTTGATCGACTTTATTTCACTCCTATCTCGATTTGCAGTTATCTTTGTTCTCTTGTGCCAAGGGTGTACCAAGGGCCTTGAGAACATGTTTCAGCATGAAGAATTAGTTGATAGCAGTTGGATTGCAGCAAATTCTGCTAAGTGCTTTTCATGTGGCTACTTTGCTTATGACCAATTGGATACGCTCCGCTACCGGCTATACAGTGGATGGATTCCTGGAATTCTAATGCTTCACCTTTTTCTGCTCATTTGCTTTACGCTGGCTCTGTATCGGAATGAGACAATCAACTACCTGATTCTCACTCTTCTGTGCGAGGTACATATATATCTTCTCATATTTCCTGGCATTTTATTTTGTTGACAAAGTTGGTTTACTTGGTCACTTCATATAGTTTTGTCTTATCATTTGCCATGGGGTTACTGTTTACCCAGTTTTCATTTGAGGAATAAGTGTGTATACTCCTCAAGAGAATCCTTTCCTTGCACTTATAAGTTGCATTGCACCTAAATTGTGACCAACAGACCATCTTAGTGGCCTTTGATGTAAATCAGTAAACTAGCATTGCTTTCCAACTCAGGATTGCGAGCTGCTGGCACAAGCATGTCCATAGCCGGTAGATGGCCACATTAATAAGTTGCAGCCCAAACTTTATTGAAGTAAATGAGGATACAAAGAGAACGTACCGAAGACCTTACACTTTATCAATTCATCACAATTTAGAACAAATAAATATGGTCAGTCCATTCCGTATGACCTTGTGAGATTAACTGTTTTGAT
Organism: Triticum aestivum; assembly: GCF_018294505.1. NCBI lineage: Eukaryota > Viridiplantae > Streptophyta > Magnoliopsida > Poales > Poaceae > Triticum > Triticum aestivum. The sequence goes on along the minus strand of NC_057802.1, from coordinate 486,886,785 downwards.
TGCCCAGCTGGGCTTTGAACCAGTGGCCATTGCAGTTCCTTCTTCAAGTTCACTAACATTGCTAGAATACAATATTTGGAGGTCTTGCACAGGTCGACGCATCACATTGCTAGAATAGAATATTAATGAGGCATTGATGTCTCATTTTAAGAACATCGGTATCAAAATAAGTAGTTCAGTTCCACTGTAATCAGTGGGCAAGGTGTACATTTGGTTGCAGCAACTAATCTGAAGTTGGTAGGTATACACTTTTCTTTCACTTGTGAGTATTTGTACTATGGAAGGTCTGGGTACATTGTACCAAGGAAATACGAAATGTCAGCAAAAGTAGGAGTACATTCTACCCTGGAAGCACTAATTTCAGCTAAAAAATTGTGAGTTGATATTTTACCCAATACTAAATTTCAGAAAAAAAGTTGACTACATTGTACCATTGGAAATACTAAAATGTCAGTTAAAAAAGTAGGTCTCGCCGGGATTTGAACCCAGGTTGCCAGATTCAAAGTCTGGAGTGCTAACCACTACACTACGAAACCATTTGTTGAGTGTGGTACACTGATTGTTATATTTCTGTCATTTGGTTTACAGCCAGAATATTTGCCTTAACTTGATGGTTCCTGTTAATTTTCCTTCCCTTTTTTTGGACTTATTCCATTTGCCACTTGGCAGCTAAATGGAGCGAGGAACACCTGACGACTACCTTCTTTTTCCAATAAATTTTAGCCGAAGGCTCCATACTTCCATAGCGTGGTTATTGAGCTGCTATTAGGATTTTCTAGGTGTTTAGTGTTTGTTTGGTGTTTTTTCTCTTCTTCATCATTAAGCTTCAAGGATATATATTATGCACTTAAGAACACACAACATACGAGAGGAGATGCATTGGGAGAACCATTGGATAACAAAATTTATCTAGCTTCATCATGATTAGTCAGTAGTGGGTTTTCCACAATTTGTTCTATGGACCTTAAGAAATAAGCACATGGAAAAATACTGTTACTATTGGCAGTTTTAGCACCACCCTCGTCGTGGTAGGGTCGCCCTTTTTACGCATCTCAGATATCTCACTTCTGTGGATCAGTTCAGTTCAGCCTTCACTGTAAGCACGCGGAAGGGGTACATTTGGTTGCAACGTCCAGCGACTAATCTGAAGTTAGTAATATAGGTACTGGATGTGCCTTTCTTGATAGTTTACTGTAAATTTTGTCAAGGTTATAGTCACACCAATGTAAATCAGAAGACAAGAGGTATGTTTCAAGTGCTATTAGCCTCTAGACTGAGTATTTGTACCATGGAAGGTCTTGATACATTGTACAAGGGAAATACTAAATGTCAGCAAAAATAAATGTATATTCTACCTGGAAACATTAAATGTCAGCAAAAATTTCAAGTCAATATTTTTTCCTGAATACCATATGTCATAAAAAATGTGAGTACATTGTACCATGGAAATACTAAAATGCCAGCTAAAAAAGTAGGTCTCGCCGGGATTTGAACCCAGGTCGCCAGATTCAAAGTCTGGAGTGCTAACCACTACACTACGAAACCATTTGTTGAGTGTGATGCACTGATGGTTATATTTATGTAATTTGGGTTACAGACAAAATATTGTTTCTTTGCTCGATGATTCCTGTTAACTTTCCTTCTCTTTTTCCGGACTTGCTTCTGTTTGGCACTTGGCAGCTAAATGGAGAAAGGAATATCCGACGAAGAGGAGAGGAGGGGCTAGCCGGCTTGCGTGTGGACAGGTGCGGCCCTCGGCTCGCCATGACGGAAGACGGGATGCCGCCCCGTCACGCCGGCGTGGGTGACACGAGCACCTTCTTCGCTGTGACACTAGTGCTGTGGGCCATGTCGGTGGGGTTTTAGATTGGCGTGTGGGGCCATCGTGAGCTGGCGGCCGTGGCCGCCGGCTTCGCCTTCTTCCAGGCCGCCAACACGGCCGTCCGCCGCTCTTCGTCAACACCGCTTCCCGCTCCTCCACTCCCCCCTCACTTCGGCCTCAGGTCTGGCCCCTCTCTCTGTTTCACCCCCTCTCCGAATCCTCACATTTCGCCCTGTAGCTTTTCCCATACATGCGCTTTGGGTTAATCGACTAGAAGAAAGCGTATGGCAGTTGACTTCAAGCATTTTGCGAATTTGAGGATAGATAGGGTGCGGCAGATTAATCAGTTGGTAAACTTGTTGATGCTTGATGGAATTTGTTCGACCCTGGAGTCCTGGACAAAAGGGAGCAGCATGAGTTATTTACTCAGAGTTAGTCTTGTTAGTTACTGCGATACTGCTTCCTTGTGCTGTCGAGAATTGTCTCCATTTGAGCTTTGATTGGTTGAAATTGTGCAAGATTTCTCAAAGCCCATATTGCTTGCTAGTTTATAGCATGTTCGGCTTCTAGAGGTTGTCTGGTTCCAACTTCCAAGTAATGTGGCAACCATGCAATGGCCTTGCGTGCAGATACTTCCATGTTTTTCATACAAAATTGCCAACCCTTCAAAAGAATGGTAATGGTATAAAGTGTGTGTAGAGGTTGGACGGCAAATATCTCCATTTTGTCTTCTAGTTGGGCCTAGTGCCTAAACACCAATTAGGTGGATCTAGGAGGGACAAATTGGCTAGCAGTAAGGGTGCCACCTAGTGCCTGGGGGCCCTCTAGGTGCACTAGGTGCCTGACTTTTAGAGCACTACCTTTCTCACAACATTACTTCTCATGTACCACCACTTTGCAGGTACTCACTCTGTCTCAAAATGTAAGACGTTTTTTGATACAAAGGGAGTATCAAAAAACATCTTATATTTTGTGACAGAGGGAGTACTTATTACCAGTAAATCTGTCGCACAGAATTGACAACGATTAAGCAAAAGGATAGAAATGGAAATTTTATGTCCTAGACGGTCGGATATGTGCCATTAGATTTAGAGGTGCTGTTCTTTCTCTCAAGATAGTTAGGAAGTTGTAGAACCTTCCCTCTGCAGTATGTAAAATTGTTGATCCTTCTTTTAAATGGATGACTCGTAGGTGTACTGCATATTCTCGAAAGCTTACTATGTCTCTTTTTGGTAAACATTTATCTCTCTTGTTTGTTCCATTGATGCTGCCATATGTTATTAATTCTTAGGCTTGTTGATCGACTTTATCTCACTCCTATCTCGATTTGCAGTTATCTTTGTTCTGTTGTGCCAATGGCGTACAAGGGCCATGAGAACATGTTTCAACATGAAGAATTAGTTGGTAGCAGTTGGATTGGAGCATATTCTGCTCTGTGCTTTTCGTGTGGCCACGTTGCTTATGGCCAATTGGATATGCTCCGCTACCGACTATACAGTGGATGGATTCCTGGAATTCTGCTGCATCACCTTATTCTGCTCATTTGCTTTACGCTAGCTCTGCATCGGAATGTGACAATCAACTACTTAATTTTCACTCTTCTATGCGAGGTACATATGTCTCTTCTCATATCTTCTGGCATTTAATTTTGTTGAAAAAGTTGGTTTACTTGGTCACTTCAAATAGTTTTTTGTGTTATCATTTGCCATGGGGCTATTATTTACCCAGTTGTCATTTGAGGAATAGGTGTGTACTCAAGAGAGAATCCTTTTCTTGCACTTATAAATTGTGTTGCACCTAAATTGTGACCAATAGACCATCTTAGTGGTCTGTGATGTAAATCAGTACACTAGCATTGCCTTTCCAACTCAGGATTGCGAGCTGCTGTCACAAGCATGTCCATAGTCGGTAGATGGCCACATTAATAAGTTGTAGCCCAAACTTTATTGCAGTAAACCTTTTGCAAATGATAATACAAAGAGAACGTACAGAAGACCTTTCACTTTATCAGTACAATCATGGATTACGAGTCGAACGACTAGTCTAGGCTAGTCGCTCGACTAGTCTACGAGTCGCACTCCAGCTGTCGACTCCTTTTCTCGTGTAGACTACAAATACGAGTCGAGCCGTCGAAGGACTAATCGACGACTAGTCTGGACTAGTCGTGCATCTTGAGTCGTTCGACTAAAAAAAAATCCAGGCTTGCTCCAGAGAGAGCTGCCTCAGCTGGGATGAGGCGCCGCCAGCACCCACTGGCCTGCCACTGCCGCCGCCACCCACCGCTGGGATGGCGGATGGCGCAGCCAAGTGCGGCAGCCGGGCGGAGCTCGTGCTCAGGCGGCGGCCATGGCCGTGACCCGTAGGCGCGCGCGGCCTTGAGACGAGAGAGGAGGAAGAGAGAGAGAGAGGGGAGAGGAAAGGAGGAGGCATGGCGGTGGTCGGCGGGCTCGCCGGCGGAAGGCGGCAGGAGGCGCGGGTCGCGTGCTCTGTGCGTGATGGCGCTGGCGGCGGCGATTGGGTAGATCGAGAGCTAGGGTTCCA